>NC_138776.1:101149351-101276851 GCF_965119305.1 Pelophylax lessonae
ACACTGCATTTTTGATTTCTTTAACATACTGTATATAATCTTGCCTTATCCATCCCGCCTATGCAGGAGATCCAAATGATTCAGCTTGACAGAGGCTTAATATCATTTTAACAGTGTACTGAATTGTGCCTTCGGGCAAAATATAGTTTTGTAGCTATAACCAACCTATCCATCTGCTAGCCAGATTGGGATTTTCCTATCCATGGCTCGCATTCTGCTTCTCTGACAACTCCAAACAGGATTAAGAATCCTGATACATGCAAATAAACTCTCTGTAATAAAACCTAGCTCCTTGGCTTTTTTAATGTTTGTGTAGAGGGGAAAAATCTGGATTAGATAAAGAGGGTTTTATATGCCTGTGCTGTAAATGAAAGCAGAATGCCAGGAAAATATAAAATAAACCCAGTTTTGTGTCCATAAATACAACGAAATGCTGTGTAAATTATGTATTTTTTTTTAAATTATCTTCCCACAATCCCTTGCATATCAGAAATTTCACTGCGAGTAAATGGTTACACAACGTAAACCAGTCACGTTGTATTACTATTCATAAGCGCACCTGTCTGCGGCTCACCATACACATTACCTGACTGCGCAATCATTTAGATTTACCAAAATCATTTAATGAGAATTAACCTGAACTATCCAATTAATTTGTATCCAGTCAGGCACTACATAGTTGTTGGTAGATCTAAGGGAAATTATAGAATCACTGTAATATGCATTGTGAACTTAATAGAGGTACTAAGAGGTGTATTAATAGAAAAAAAATATATTGCATAGCTTTTCGTCCAGCAAACCCGCTGGTACACTCATTCTGTGTGAATGGGGCAAATTCAAATGTTTTCACTCTACAGGTCAAAAGTTATTGATTTAGAAAAAATAATTCGGAAAAATACCACATTTTGGCCACTAGAGGAGCTGAGGATTAGTATTTATTTCTCATGATCCTCCGCTCCATCTAGTGACCATTGTGCAGTATTTTCCAAAACCAGTAAATGTTTTAATAATAATAATTAAAAAAAACATTGAATATGCAGAGGAAATGGAAAACAATAAAGTTTACTCCAGACAGAAGGAATGTACCAACAGTTGTGTTAGATGAAAAACGATTTTCTCTTTTTGTTAATACATAACTGAGGGTTGTAGGAGATTTTTTTGTTGTCTTACTAGAGGACCTTTTGTGGTTACACTCTTTGATAGCATTAAGTGTTCACGACACCGTTTAATGCAAATCTTCAGCAGTGCATGGGGGGAGAATGAGGAAATCTTGCTTCTAATTTGCAACAGAATGATGACATTATCTCACATGAGTACACGAACTATGGATGGGTGCGACTTGGATGGGACTTGTCCCTCCTGCAAAGTCAGACCCACTGTTGCATGTAAAACATTTAAGTACGACTTTCATGCAAATTTTGAGGGTTGACATGAAAGTCAGACCAAAGTAGTGCATGAACTACTTTGAAGTTGCGACTTTAAGTTACAGATATATGAATGGTTATCCTTGGAAAACATTGGGTACAACTTGTCATGCGATGTTGACAAGTCCCACATGGCTGTATTGGGTATAAAGAATGTTAATGTACGTGAGGAGATGCATGTGGGATGTTGTGCCCAATAAGACGTCCATAGGATTAGAGGCACTGCTGTCCACGTGGATGCCAAGTATCATCTCTTTCCGGGTCCCACTGTATCCGGCCGGAAACTGAGTCAGAGGGGAAACCCCCTAGATGGAAACGAGGGGTGAGACACACTGTGTAAGTAATGTCGCTCCTCTGACGTCACAAATCTGCGGCACGTTTTTGGAGAGTGCGCATGCTCTGAAACGCGTCAGTCAGCGGGACCCGGCAGGAGACTATACTTGCATGTGCCCCTATTCCTTTTGACTTCCTATTGGGCACAACATCCCACATGCATCTCCTCACGAACCTTAATGGGAGTCTATATTTGCTTTAATAAATCTTCATGTACACAGTCCACACTCAGAGGCGCTTTTTTGTTTGCTTGTCTTTTACATGTTTGGGGAAGCAGCTTCTACACCTCCCCCCCGTCTGAAGGGCAGCCCTGTATCGTGGACGTACACCCTTCCCTCATAAGGAACTGTATGAACTTCCTACATAACTATTGCAGTTTTAGGAACTGACTTCCATATATCAGCGCCTAACTATTTTTATTACTATCAGGGTTAAATACTGGTTAACTCTAGGGGTTGAGGAATAGGGTGTAATATTTACCTTCTCGATTCTGCAATTTCCTCTATTCTGGCTTTTGAGTGGTTCCTCCACATCCTTGCATACAGTGCACGGCTATTGGCCTTGCATTGTACTTGATCACTTCATCCTGTGACGGCCACCTGAAACGTCTTAGAAAAGGCGTTGGGCTTCATTCACACCTGGGCATTCTGAATTCAGAATTGCGGCACAACGCGTTTGCGATGCCATTGTTTCTTATTGGCATCCCAATTGTGGCAAATTGCAAAGCGCGATACTGTCACCCAAAAGAAGCTCCTGCTCCTTTTTTGAGTGATGTGTGTTGTGATTTGGGTGCCGTTTAGTAATGGCATCGCAAACGCGTTGAGCGTTTTGCTGCGATTCTAAATTGCGGGCAGGATTGCGGTTATTCTGCCTGTGATTCAGAACGTCCAGGTGTAAATGGAGCTTTAGGGGACTAGTCGCACAGATGGAGGAAGCATGCTGGATGCAAATTAAGCATTACACTTTATTCCTCATCCCCTGGAGTTAACATACAATTAGCACCTGCAGTGCCGAGGGGCCCCCACTACAATTGTACCTTTTTTTTGTATTTTGAAAAATGTTCAGGTTTCGGTATGTATATTGTCAAATTCATTCACGCCAACCTGTAAAGTTATGAAAGGTCCCTTTTTTAATGAGTGATAAAAATTCTGAATGGTTGCTCAGGTGTTTTTTGGGGGGGGCCAAACGTGACAAAATATTGATGCGTAGTTGCATTTAATTGGGTGAAAAAAAAAATGGTTTCATTGTGTATCTGAAGCATACGAGTCTTGTGACTACACAATATGTGGCCCAGATTGCATTTAATAAAACATGCCTGTATGCTTCTCTGCATCTATTCTGTGGTACATGTGGTACATTCCATTGTTCAACACAAATGGGCGTAGATATATAAAGTTTACATTGGTATCCTAAAAAGTGTTCTCAAGTGTTAATGACCCTGAAGGCATATTGTTGAGCTCTGAAATTGAGCCTTACTATTTTTTTTCTTTCGAATCTGTAGCAAATCATCTCCTGTATTGATAGTGAAGTAATCTAATTTCCCTACACACTACTGTGGACGCTATACTAGCGAACCTTGTGCCAAAAAGGCTGTACATTTTGCAAGGGAATTTTCCCCAGAGCTTTGCTTAAGCCCCGTACACACGTACCGACCGTCGGCCGAACGATCGGCCATCTTTTGTCCAAGGGCTGTCTTGTCTGTTTAAAACTGCAAAAGACTGCACACAAATTTTGTTGGCCAACAACAGCCGACTGCAGAAGTGATGTCATGTGATGGTTAACTTTCCTGGTCTTTTTTCTTTTCTGAGCATGCCCAGTCTTGCAAATCTGTTGTCTGTTGGCCGAATTCTGTACTGACTGGCGAACAATCGGCCGTTCTGGTGTTGGCCAACAAAAATTTTAATGCTTGCACGACAGATTCTTTTCGGACGAAAGTGCGCTGTCGGCTGTCGGAAGCATCATACTAACAAGCCTACGATCGTCCGATCGGTCATCGGCCGAATCTTTACGGCCGACAATCGTTACGTGTGTACGGGCCTTTAGCTAAGTGCTTTTGCTTGCACGTGGTTGGCTGATGCAAGTCAGCAGAGCTTCACCTCATTCACTAAGCTAAGGAAAATTGCAAAGTGAATTGCCTTTAGTAAACCAAGCACTTAGTATCTTTCTAAACCTGATTCCCCCCCTCCACTTTTTTTCAAGCGTCTTCTGTTGACATAATGGGTCGCTCCTCTTTACCTCTGGCACCGCTGAGCGGTCTTTACTGTCTCACTTTACGCCACTCACGTATTGTCCTGTAAGATCCATCCAGTGTGGTAATACTTTAAGGCAGGGATCCTCAAACTATGGCCCTCCAGCTGTTGCGGAACTACACATCCCATGAGGCATTGTAAAACTCTGAGATTCACAGACATGACTAGGCATGATTGGAATTGTAGTTCCTGAACAACTGGAGGGCCATAGTTTGAAGACCCCTGCTCTAAGGCCAGGCTACACAATTATGCTTACCCAGGAGGCAGGCATATAATAGCTTAACCTCAGAAAAGTAAGTTAAATGGCCTTTATTCTATCCAAAAGATTGGAGGACATGTACTGGACATCTACTGGAGGAAGGGTACTCTGCAGATTGAAGGGGGGGTTATTGCAGTAAAGCAATTGTCTCCAAACTGCGGCCCTGGGGCTGTCATCCAATCTTTTGGATAGAGGGTCCTTTGGTTGATTTTATCTGGCCCTTGAGGCATTATTCCTTCTACTGACACCAATGGGGCACTATTCCTTCCACTGACACCAAAAATGGGGTACTATTCCTCCCAATGATACCCACTATTTCTCGCCCTGGTAAAGATTGGGCATTGTTTACTCCCACTGGGCACAGTCCAGCCCCCCCCCTAAAGTCTAAAGGACAGTAAACTGGCCCTTTCATTAGAAAGTTTAGAGACCCCTGCAGTAAAGGCTTCTTTTTAAATTTATCTTTTATTGGCCAACCTAGTCCCAGCAATGTAGCAATGTTCAAATACAGGCGGTTCCTGGGATACAAACATCCGACTTACAAACGACTCCTACTTAAAAACAGAGGGAGACATTAGGAAGTGAGGTGGAATCTAGCCCTAGGAAGGGAAATTCACTCCTGGAAGAGTTCTCATTCGAATAAAGTGTCACCACTGGAGCTTTCTCACCAATCCTTGTTTCCGCAACAACCCAAAATGTTCAAAATCCATTTGTCATAGGGACAGAAAGTGAGGTGAAATCTTCTGAACAGGGGTAGAGACAGCAAAACAAATGGTACAGGGGTATTAACCCTTCCCTATGCTATCCAAAAAAAAAAAAAGTAAAAATTATTCTTTTGGCTGGGGCTACACCTAAAAAAAAAAAAAAAAAAAAAATGTACCTGTTCTGACTTGCAAACAAATTTGATTTAAGAACAAACCTACAGACCCCATCTTGTTTGTAACCCGGGGATCGCCTGTATGCAGAAACTGAATACAGGTGCATCACCAAAAATTAGAATGCCATTAAAAAGTTAAATTATTTCAGTTATTCAATTCAAAAAGTGAAACGCATATAGTATATAGATTCGTGACACACGGAGTGATATATTTCAAGCATTTTTTTTTAAGAGTTTCTTTCTTTTAATTTTGATTATTCTGGCTTACTGCTAGTGAAAACCTAAATTTCAGTATATCAGAAAATAGACCAATATAAAAGGATTTTTAATCCAGAAATGTTGGCTTACTGAAAAGTATGTACAGTATAGTATGCACTCAATACTTGGTTGGAGCTCCTTTTTTGAATGAATTACTGCATCAGTGCGGCGTGGCATGGAGGCAATCAGCCTGTGGCACTGCTGATGTGTTATAGAAGTCCAGGATGCTTTGATAGCGGCTTTCAGCTCATCTCCATTGTTGGGCCTGGTGTCTTCCTCCTGACGCTACCCCATCTTCCTCTTGACAATACTCTCTATGGGGTTTGGGTCAGGCGAGTTTGCTGGCCAATCAAGCACAGTGATACCACTGTCATTAAACCAGGTATTGGCACTTTTGGCAGTGTGGGCCAATGCCAAGTCCTGCTGGAAAATGAAATCAACATCTCCATAAAGCTGGTCTGTAGAGGGAAGCATGAAGTGTTCTAGAATTTCCAGATAGAGGGCTGCGCTGACTTTGGACTTGATAAAACACAGTAGACCAACACCAGCAGATGACATGGCTCCCCAAATCATCACAGACTGTGGAAGCTTCACACTGCACCTCATGCAACTTTGATTCTTTGCTTCTCCAATCTTCCTCCAGACTCTGGGACCTTGATTTCCAAATTCAATTTAAAATTTACTTTCATCCAAAAAGAGGACTTTGGACCACTGAGCAACAATCCAGTTCTTTTCTCCTTAGCCCAGGTAAGATGCTTCTGATGTTGTCTCTGGTTCAGGAGTGGCTTGACACAAAGAATGAGACAAATGAAGTCCATGTCCTGGATACTTGTGTGTGTGGTGGCTCTTGAAGCACTGACACACCAGCCGTAGTGCAACTCTTGTGAATTTACCTCAACTTCTTTAATGGCCTTTGCTTTACAATCCTCTCAAGGCTGTGGTTATCTCTGTTGCATATGCACCTTTTTCTACCACACTTTTTTCCTTCCACTCAACTTTTCTTTATATGCTTTGATACAGCACTGTGAACAGCCAGCTTCTTTAGCAATGACCTTTTGTGGAAGGTGTCATTGACTGTCTTCTGGACAACTGTCAAGTCTGCAGTCTTCCCCATAATTGTGTAATCTACCAAACCAGACTGCAAAACCATTTAAAGGCTCAGGAAACCTTTACAGGTATTAGCTGTTTAGAGTGTCACACCATGAGTCTACAATATTGAATTTTTTTACAATATTCAAATTTTCTGAGATACTGAATTTTGGGTTTTGACTAGCTGTTAGCCATAATCCTCAAAATTTAAATAATTAAATGCTTGAAATATATCACTCTGTGTGTAATTAATCTATATAATGAGTCTCACTTTTTGAATTGAATTAGTGATATAAATTACCTTTTTGATGATATTCTATTTTTTTTTATGTACCCAATTATTCAGCTAGGGGCACCTAATTTAATTCTACAGATGGAGGGCGTTTGGCAGGTTTGAAAATGTTTACCCCCTTTTGACATCAGTGAACAAAATGTAATGGTTACATTACAAAACACTAAAGTCATGAAATAGTTAAATAGAGACAAAACTCTGGTTATAAATTTAAGGGCATTATTGCTTCAGGGATGCAGGGGGGCGCAGTCTTCAGAGACTTGGAAAATGTTTCCTTCTTGAAATATGGACCCATTTGCGTTGCATGTAATTAAGACTTTTTAGATTTCTTTTACTTTTCATTTTTTTTCTTCTTAGAGAAACAAAGGGTCCATGTTAATAGCACTTGTGTCTTGCTGCTGTCCCATCCTTAGCCAGCTTAAAACAATTGCTAACAGTAGGACACGATCCTGAGAATGTGTAATAGCAGAACCATTGTCTCTGTTGTTGGTACATTTTATTTGCTTTTTTCAAGCTGAGCAAGAAAATAACTACCCCTACTAGAGCGCCGGTTTTCTTTGTTAGTACATAAAACAGACATCCAGTGTTGACCTGAAAGTAAGCAAAACTGTCTTGTCATGTGTCTGCATCTTACCTGTGGCATTTTGTATCTCTATGTGTAAATTGCTTTGTTTAGTGGAGCTATTTTAAAGTGAACCTGTAATCTGCACACAATGAAAACCAATACATATAGTGTACTGTGCATCTGGCAATATAAGGTGTCTGCTATAGCTTCACCATGCTGCTTCTGAAGCCCTGGGAAAAGCTGATTCTTCTATGTATGGTCGACACATACATTTTTCCAGTGACCAGCTATTTTCCAGGCCAGAGGAGTGCTAGAGATGACAAGGGGGTATTAGATGTGTCTAGTACTACTGCTCCGTGAATTGCTTTGGAAAGATAGCGGTATGAGAATCCTCAATTTGTTATATGGTTGCTCTGGAATAATTAGTATACTCTTTTTACCCCTCACAGACTGCATCAGAGAGAGAAGATTGTAATCGAGATGAGCCCCCTAGGAAGATCATTCCAGAGAAGAGTACTCTCAGACAGGTATGTTTTAACTGGATCTTGGTAAGGCAGCCTTGTATTGTATCATCACCAAGTCTTGGTTAAAGCACACCTGTAATTTAGCAGTGAAGCAGAATGGCATGTGATGTAGATACTGTACTCTGTTCTTCCAGGTGTTTTAATGTTTTAGTATTGGCATAGGTTTAATACCCTACTTCTCTACTTTTATAGTAGCTCAACCCTATAAAGGCACAGAGTTCTTCGTTTAAAGATTTAATACCTACGCACCTCTCCTCTTTTACATGTTGCCATGGTAATGCTAAGAGGATAGGTTGTGGGAGAGTTAGGTCAACAGCCTACCATCCTTTCCTTTGCTGTATGAACATGCGTATATGGTTGGCTTCCAACTGGTGCAAGAGGCAGGTTGAAAAAAGTATCATCACAACTGCAGTACTTAGTCCTGTTCTGATCCATGCAGTGGTTGTGCAATAAAATAAAAATTCCCCCCCCCCCCCAATTTTGTTGTCTGTTGGTTCCCCCCATGCTGAAGCCCAATTTATGGGCATTGCTGTGATGGGAATTGAGCACTTTAGCCATCTCCTCCTCGTCTGTGTTTTGGTAATTACGTTCAACAAGTAAATAGTTAAGCGATTGGTCCTCTCCCCCTGCATTCTGTCAAACGCGGCTCAATAACCATGTCGTGGAACAGAATGGGACCAAGTGCTAGAGGCACTTGGCGCTATGTTTTAAGGTTGTGGTGCAATTAAGCCCCAAAAAGGGCAAAATGCATCTGAGGGGTTATAGAGGAGCAGAATAGGAGCTGAAGCCATCTTTTTTATCCATCTGGTTCACATCCATGCAACAAGAAGTTGGTGTCTGTGTGCAGACAGGCATCATTTTGTTATAGTTAACAATATTTGTAAACGTAGGCCCGGGGACTTACTTTTGAATGGGCTGGCCTATGTGCTTTTATCATGGCAAAGAAGCTCAGGGACCAAATTTTGTCCCTGAATCAGGTGCATTTTTACATTCAGATTGTGCAACAATTGCAGTAAAATTTCACTACATTTGGGATGCCTTTAAGGATGAATGGCACCTGAATGCGTGTCGGGGTTTTGCTGCAATTTTAGCGTGTTTTGGAATTACGGACAGAATCTGCCATTTTTTCCAAAAGTTATCATGCATTCCTTCCTGCACGTGCATGAGCTCGAGCACAGTGGCAACTACATTCGACCCAGGACTGCTCCCATATCCACACTTGTCAGCTAGAGCTCCTATCAACGGTGGTGAGATTTGGTGCACAGTACTGTGGTAGGAAGATGTGATTTGATGAGCTCTGAATAATTTTTTCTTGTCAGTGCATTTCTTTTTCTAGTTTTTCGTGTGAAAATACTTTATTGAAAAAAAGGTTCCATAACAAATGCACAGGCAATAGTGCAATAGATACATATTACAAGTTAACTCAACAAAGATGGAGAATGAAAATGACCATACAGGATCAGAAAGGGTACATAACAATTGGTATGGGAGGACTGTCCTCCCAATATGTGTTTAAAGGTAGGCCGAAAGCCTAGGCATATTTAACATAACAGAGTGTAGAGTTCAACAAAGAAAACAAGGTAGGGGGGTTATGGTGGGTAGAGAGGAATATACATGCAAGGGCACTCCATTCTACAGTATGCCCAAGTAAAAACAAAAACAGAGGCAGCAGTTTGTCTGACGTGGGAGTGTACCAAAAATCCAGAGAGTACTGGGAGACTGCCGATTGAGGTGGGCAGTGAGGGCGTGCTAAAGGGCAGGTCTAGCTAAAAGTTCATGCCAGGTTTTGTGAGGCTGCGGAGGAAACGAGAAGAGGACAATGACTAAGGGGGTCTTGGAAGGACCAGTGAGCGAAGTTAGTAGAAGGAAGTTGGACAAAGGTAAGGGGATGAACCGAGAAAGGGTGGGTGGAAGGGTACAAGGGGGGGGGGGTGTGTGGTAGGAGGCAAGGATGGGTAAAGTATCCCCTGGGGTAGATTGGTGACAGATTCAAGGAAAGAATAGAAAATACACGCTTTTATCTCGTGTGTCAGAGAACTTGTCAGAAGTTATCATACTGATAACTAACAGAGGAATGGAACAGCAGAAAGACACAGGATTTAGGGCTTTGGAGAGAGATAAATAAACACTACAGATATATGTGCCCAGGTAAGATTTCATGAATGGGGTTTACATCCACTTTGAAACCAATTATTTGATAACCACCTAAAAGAGCTAAATTGCATGCTCCTCCCTACACAGAAATCCAGTCTTTTTTTTTTTTTTTTTTATTATGGTTCACGTCGCTAAACAGAGTAGCTGGGGAGTGACGAAAAGGTAAGTATTTACCTGGGGGGGGGGGGGTAAAGCAAACCGGTTACTTTGCTCTCAATGAGGTTGTGAAAAAATAAAATCTGTAAAACTAAGGCATAATGAGCTTGTATGCATACTAGCTCATTATGAAATATTTACCTTAGAATAAAGCCCTCCAGCGGCGCCCGCACACTGCTGAAACAGCTGACATTTTCCCCTGTGGTTCCTCCTGGTTTGCGGACTCAGGCGCTGCGAGTGGCTGGAGCCCTGATGACATCACTCCGGCGCATGCACACTGAAGCCACCATTTACGACACAGGCTCTGCCTGGACATTCAGAGCATATGCGCTGATGACATCGTTGGCCGCATGCACTCTGAATATCTCCTAAACTGATCAAGTTTAGGTGATAATTCACAGTACCCACAGGTACGCCTCATTTATAGGCTTACCTGTAGGTACAATTGAAAATGAATGGGCCAAGTGTCCAGTTGCTTTAGGGCTCTTTCACACATTATGTCCGTCAAACAGATTCCGTTTTTCTCAGCGGGGGATCGAGCCACCGATCCCCCGCTGAGCAGCAGGAGGACAGCTGTGTCTCTGCGCTGTGTGCGGAGACACAGCTGTCAGTTCCCCATGCATCTCTATGGGGGAAATCGGATGGGAACGGACCGTCTGTCCGTTCTCATCCGTTTCCTTCCGATCCGATCCGCTGGACGGATGGAAAATAGGGTTTCCATCCGTCCAGATTTGACAGGTCGGGTCGGATGTCAGCGGACATGTCTCCGCTGCCACCCAATGCCCCATAGGAATGCATGGGGGGACCGTTCAGATCCGAAAAAAAACGAACAGGCGGATCTGAACGGTCCGCCTGTGTGAAAGGGGCCTTAAGCAGCCTTTTTCAAAATCACATGTGCACTATATACAAATTTTAGGACTGAATGTAGCATGCTAGGAATTTCCATACACTACAGCACAAATTAAAAAAACAAAAAAAACAAAAACAAACCGTGTACACTTGCATATAAGCCTTTTATAAGCTTTTTTTTGTCTCTTACCTGTATACCTATAAAGTGCCAGGGATTAAAAAAAAAGATCCTTGACAACTCATAGCTTGCCTTCTGAGCTGCTTTCAGAAACAACAGATCACACATTCACAGCATGTTGAAGTTGCTTGCGCATCAAGTTGCGCACCTATCCTCTACACCTGTGCGCACACACGTTGCTTTACTACATAGCCTCATGTGCACATCCTTTAATGCATCCCATTTGATCACAACATTTGAAAACAATTATAAGTTTTGGCAAGTTTGAGAGTAACAAACATGTTTTTTTTTTTTTTGTGTATAAGGTTATAAATTAATTTTAATGGGCTGATCCAGATGGTTCATTTGGAAAATGGATAGTCAGATCTGCTGGAAATTAAACTAAATTTATCTGCATCATACTTCAAAGTGAAGCGTGTATGAGCGCCTCACATTAAGTTCTGCACATACAGATGGGCTAGCAGGTCACACGCGGGACTAATTGGATTAATTTGGAAAATAAGTGATTGGCTTTTTGAATTACTGCTCGTTTTGAAAACAAGTTACTTTCAAGTGGTTATTTCTAGTGTGTGTGTGTGTGTGTGTGTGTGTGTTTTTTTTAAGTATCTTACCTTTTTAGAATGAGACTTGATGAATTGATTTGTAGTCTGTTGATTGTTGTTTTTATAGGCATGCATACACAGCACTAAATCTCATAAACCAACAGCATTTTTTTTTTTTGAAGGGGTGGGATTTGGCAGCAATGTGTTCAATGCTTCCGCACACATTCAGATTACTTCTCATTCCGTTTTATTTATTGGAGAATATCTCTAAAATTAATTTGTGGGGGGGGGGGGGGGCATATGTTGAGATGGCCATAGTGGGTAAAGTCCAGTCATTTCTCTGTCCCATCTTCCTGATCCAGAATGTGGAAGTCACAACTAGGACCTGTCAGACTCCATCGTTATGCTCCTGGATGTCTCAGGGATGTCAACTTGTGGATGAATATAGAAGCACAGGCCAGTACATTCTGTTTAGATGATAGGGCTGTTTGGTGGTTTTAGCTGAGCATAGAGAGGGCACTTGGTGAACATTTGACTCCCACCACATGATCCCAAACTATTGCAGTGAGAGACTGTGTTGGGCTGAACAACCATTCCAGGTCCTCTGGGCCAGACATCATACCATGCTGACCCAAATACTGGAAACATTGTTTAGCCAGTACCTAGCCACTAATCTATTTCTTATTGTTGGAGGCTGCTATTTTGCTGAAGCTCAGAGCCCCTAAACCGCAGTAAATCAAAAAGTGGGGCTAAACCCATTGATATAATGGTTTCAGAAAATGGTTAAATTCCTCAAATGTTTGGATTGTTAACTCACATTTGATTGTACCCGCAACCAAACTGTGTCAAGCCATCAAATGGCTGGTGTCATATCTGATCACATGTGTAGCACTATGGCAGTTGCAGATCAAACAGGAGACAGCAGGCTGTAAAGTATAGGAGGGTTTAATTTCATTTTCTACAAACTGGGCAGTGTCTAAAAATACCCAGAAATTGAGAGCAAGGGACCATGTCCAGAGCAGGGTGGGACAGTGTATTACAGGTTTTAAAAACAATATAGACACTAATTTTTGATGCTTTACATAACTATTCCTGCAAAAGGGGGCAGCCTAAAGTGATCTAGCAGAACCTCATTTTCTAACTAAAGTTCCACTTTAATACCACTCCCTGAATGTATTGCAAAGTCCTATTGGCACACTGATCTTGCTTTCCCCTATTCCCCTGTACTTTAAAAAAAATTTACATCCTGATTACAAAAAATTCATTTTAGAGATGCAACTAAAATTGACTTTATTACGAAGGGTACCCATAGACATTCAGAAACAGGTTTCCAATCCCACCATTTTTGATATGTTAACCCAAATTTGTAGCCTTCGCCTGTTGGGAGATTGGGTTCATTGGGTATTATGGGAAATTTGCCCAATTGCTATTGTTTACTCACTGAGACAGGTAGAGCTATCTTTGTCTAAAATAATTTGAAAAAGACGTTAGCTAGATATAAATATCTTTTTATTCGGTGTTAATGTTTTTAAAAAACTCACAATTTAACTCTGTTGGTCGGCTCCTTACAGACTGTGCACTCCCTGTTTATGTAAAACAAGTTGGAGAGAGAATACAAAGAATATGTTGCCAGGTATCAAGAAATTAAATGCACCACATCCCTTAATAGTCAAAAATATTTGAGAAATGGAGAGACTGGGATTTTATCGGTGCGAAAAAACCCAAAATTGTATAAAAAGTATAGCAAAATTTTATTGAGATAGTTAAATTTAAAATCAATTTTGCATATGATTAAAAACATAGCACAACAATCATACGATTTGGTGTATGCTTGCAGTGACTCCCGCTCAACATGTTTTGCCAACCAATGGCTTCTTGAGGAGACTTTAATGAGTCCCGCATGCAAACTCGCTATGTAATTGAAGAACAACATATTGGTCATAATAAAAACATTATTAATATAGATAAATAAAGGTAGATTTTAAAATAAGTACAAATTTGTTTTCTCAACAATGCACGTGAATCGATGACCATTGTTGTGAAGCCTTCTTAGCTAACTGTGCACATAATAATGACATGCTGCATATCAGGAGAGCGGTCAGGAGGGAGATATCAGTGAAACTACAGGGAGGGATATAGAATCCACAGTAAAATCTATACACAAAAAAAGGGGAAACCCTAAACTGCAAGTAAAAAGCAAAAAAAAAAAAAATCTAGAAGAAATAGATTCGCTCTAATGCGTGTAAAGCCAGGACATTGAAAAACGAACCTACCAGGAATGCCAGGTCTAAACCAGGAACCGTGCAACCAAAACGGACCAGAAAATCAATAAAGGAGGATTGCCAGAGAGCATACAGATCAGGTCAGCTCCAATGATGCATCCTAGATTGAAGTCTTCAGTAGATGACTTTATGGCAAATCTCTCTCCACCCGAGTCTAGAGATAAAAAATAAACAGTACTAATATAAAGGAATCCTGCTGACAAATTGGTTAGAGAGTAGGCAACTAATAGTTAAATTCCCCCACCAAGCTGGTCAAAGCATAAGGTTATACTAATAACATAACTTGCAGAACTAATTACCTCTGGTTAGCAATCAGGCATTCATAGGTCTCTCCTGGACAGATCACTGCAAAAAATATAATTCTAGGGGGTCCTTTTATACCCTTCCCCACCTTTAACCAATAACATTTTTCTGTTTGCATGCTCCCACTACCTCCAGGGTCAGGGTGTTGCGATGGGGACTCGTTGTGCCCCGTCGTACGCAAACCTGTACCTGGGTGGGAGCGAGAACTATTCGTCCGTGAGGACCCACAGAACAGTATAGGCAAAATACTTATTTGGCGAAGATTCATAGATGATGTATTCATTCTCTGGATAATTGAGGGTCCAGAGATAACTATTGTCTGTCTTGGATATTCCTAAGCTTAACAACCTAACAACCTACAATCTCTAATTCACCTTGACTTGTAACCAGTGATCTATTAAATAAGTTGGGGGAGAGAGAGTATTTGCACTGGGACACAGAGTTCTTTCTAGTGACTAATCTACAAATCGCTGCTGTTAATACAAAAATATGTTATAATAGATTTGTAAAGTGTGAAAATCCCATCAAATATAGCACATTGCCTATCCATTTTGCTAGTGTCCTAAGATGTCTAACTACATTTTTGCTAGCCTTTTTATTTTAATTTTATTTTTCTTTTAATCAAGATACTCCATACACTATATATATATATATATATATATATATATATATATATATATATATATATATATATATATATATATATATATATAGTGGGTACGGAAAGTATTCAGACCCCCTTAAATTTTTCACTCTTTGTTATATTGCAGCCATTTGCTAAAGTCATTTAAGTTCATTCTTCTTCCTCATGAATGTACACACAGAACCCCATACTGACAGAGAAAAACACAGAATTGTTGACATTGTTGCAGATTTATTAAAAAAGAAAAACTGAAATATCACATGGTCCTAAGTATTCAGACCCTTTGCTCAGTATTTAGTAGAAGCCCCCTTTTGATCTAATACAGCCAGGAGTCTTTTTGGGAAAGATGCAACAAGTCTTTCACACCTGGATTTGGGGATCCTCGGCCATTCCTCCTTGCAGATCCTCTCCAGTTCTGTTGGATGGTAAACGTTGGTGGACAGCCATTTTTAGGTCTCTCCAGAGATGCTCAATTGGGTTTAAGTCAGGGCTCTGGCTGGGCCATTCAAGAACAGTCACGGAGTTGTTGTGAAGCCACTGCTTCGTTATTTTAGCTGTGTGCTTAGGGTCATTGTCTTGTTGGAAGGTAAACCTTCGGCCCAGTCTGAGGTCCAGAGCACTCTGGAGAAGGTTTTTGTCCAAGATATCCCTGTACTTGGCCGGATTCATCTTTCCCTCGATTGCAACCAGTCGTCCTGTCCCTGCAGCTGAAAAACACCCCCACAGCATGATGCTGCCACCACCATGCTTCACTGTTGGGACTGTATTGGACAGGTGATGAGCAGTGCCTGGTTTTCTCCACACATACCGCTTAGAATTAAGGCCAAACAGTTCTATTTTGGTCTCATCAGACCAGAGAATCTTATTTCTCACCATCTTGGAGTCCTTCAGGTGTTTTTTTTAGCAAACTCCATGCGGGCTTTCATGTGTCTTACACTGAGGAGAGGCTTCCGTGGGGCCACTCTGCCATAAAGCCCCGACTGGTGGAGGGCTGCAGTGATGGTTGACTTTCTACAACTTTCTCCCATCTCCTGACTGCATCTCTGAAACTCAGCCACAGTGATCTTTGGGTTCTTCTTTGCCTCTCTCACCAAGGCTCTTCTCCCCCGATAGCTCAGTTTGGCCAGACGGCCAGCTCTAGGAAGGGTTCTGGTCGTCCCAAACGTCTTCCATTTGAGGATTATGGAGGCCACTGTGCTCTTAGGAACCTTAAGTGCAGCAGAAATCTTTTTGTAACCTTGGCCAGATCTGTGCCTTGCCACAATTCTGTCTCTGAGCTCTTCAGGCAATTTCTTTGACCTCATGATTCTCAATTGCTCTGACATGCATTGTGATCTGGAAGGTCTTGTATAGACAGGTGTGTGGCTTTCCTAATCAAGTCCAATCAGTATAATCAAACACACTTGGACTCAAATGAAGGTGTAGAACCATCTCAAGGATGATCAGAAGAAATGGAAAGCACCGGAGTTAATTATATGAGTGTCACAGCAAAGGGTCTGAATACTTAGGACCATTTTTTTTTTTTTATTATTGTGGTTTTGCTTCACTTTGTGCCTAGGTCTCCACTGTGCTGTGCAACATGTCTTTTCAATAACATATAGAGGGCAGTACTGTTGCAATGGGTGACCTTCACCCGTACTCCACCACTGGTTCTAGCAGAGATTACTCTAGGATCGTGTTTTTACTTGTCTTCTATAGCTGTGCCGCAGGAAACCAAGACCTCTCCTGTGCTCACACACGAAGACTCCTTAAAGCCTTCATATTTGTTGTCGGTTTGTGTACATATAATAGCGCAATCTGACCACAGAGACTCTATGCATGCTCTGGCATCCTCCATGACGGAATCTAATTTTGACTGCTTTCCATTCATGTTTTTATACATTTTCTTTTTTTTGAAAGTGCAGTGATGTGCATTTTGCACGTGTGTTAAGGTATATTTCCTAATGCGTTTTCTGTTTCACATGTCATGTGTTTTTGTATGTTGGCCAATAAAAAAAGCATCATACATGCACTTTCATGTGTTTGACTTCTATGGTCCTCAAAATGCAATAAAATGGAGAAAAATAGATTTGAGCTTCTCAGCCAGAAGTTTGGCCCCCCCTCCTTCCCCTGCCGCCGGGCAATTCACAAAGCGCAGCGTGCTTTGCGCATCTGCAGTAGGGAACCGCCTGTGAAGCCGCCAGGCTTCAATGCCAGTTTCCCTTAGCCAAGATGGCAGCAGCACTTGAGAGCCGATAGAAAATTTGACTTGAGGAAGGACACTGCTGGGTTTGTGGACAGGTAAGTGTCCTAATATTCAGCAGCTACAATATTTGTATTTCTTCTGAAGGAGCCTGGAGCTCCGCTTTACGGCTTTAGAACCACTTTAAGGTGACTTGATTCCTTTAGATACTCTTAGAGAATGATCTCCGCTTTGCTGGATCTGTTAGTGTCTGTTGTCTATTGCCCAATTGGACTGTTTTTGGACATTGCCAGTGGAAAGAATTTCTACAATCTCTGTGTTGACTTCAAAAGATCTTTTGCCAAGTACATAGATCTTCTTTTTTTTTTTGAGGTTTTATATTCTGTTTTCAATGATTTTTTATTAAAAACCTATTTGAAAAGTCATAAAGACAAATGCATATGTCAGTTCAACAATACAACTTGAGATTTATATTCATCTGCTTTGTCAGCTTATATAAAGTAGCAAGATTTTTAAATTTGAATCAATTTAAAATTTTGTCAAAGTGTAAAAAAAAAGTGAACTTCCCATTTTATCGTCGTCTGTAGAAAAATCTAGCTTTACATTTTTCTGCTTGCCTTTTCGGTAGTTTCTTTTTTAAGTATTCTCAGCTCTGTGGAAATACATGAATCCCGGCTGACCTTTTAGGAATCGAAAGTTAGGAGTCTCCAGGGGTCCCTGGGCCTTTAAGTGGTAAATGTTTAGGAAAGCCATGAATGCAGGTCTGTAAATTTATTGCTGTGCCATCTGTTTTCCCTGCCTTCTAATAGGACTTATCAGAGGCTTTTGTAAAGCTTTTGTGGTGGTCACTCCTCCAGTGTCTGACCTTCTTCTGTCTTTGTGGAAACACTGAATACCATTGGCCATTATGAGCAGGTCAGAGGGCGGCTGTTTATGTTGCCCCCCTCATGATTACCCTAATGATTTAAGAAAAGGCAGTGGCAGAGTAGGATGTTTAAACACCCCCTGCTACCATTGAGAGCGAATAATGAAGTCCCATTTGCTTCTGCTCTTCCCTTCAGTGCAAGTGCAGTCACAGCTCTTACTTTCTTTTATGGACTGTGCAATTCATTAGATGTTTTGTGCGACTTTTAACTCTGTGTTTGTTTGTTCATCATCTGTTGTTCTTGGTGAATATAAACCCGAAACAAAGGCTACAAACATAAGCAATAATAAAGAAAGCAAAATCTGAAAGAGGGACATTCCTAAAGTGTGCATTTTCATTAATTACTGGTAACCCCGTTTTCCAGTAAATCACAAATTGTGGATGCACTCAGAACAAGATAATCACACTGGGTAGTATTGTTTGGTAGTTGCCGGGGTCATATCCTAAGTTGGCCATACACTAGTTTCAAACAAACATTTGTACAAAAAAAAATCTCATTTTGAACGAATGTTGTATTAAAGTACGGTACCTAGAAACTTGGTTTTGCTTTTAAAATATCCTTTTTTGGAATGAATGTAATTTGCTGAATGAAAACCACACACACACTGTTCGAAATTTTGTCCAAGAAAAATTTCCCTGCTTCTTCAAATTATCTTGTCATTGTGGTCAAAAACAAATATTGGAGCAGGGTCGATTTTTTTTTTTTTTCTTTCATTTAGATTTTATTTAGATTTTTATAATTTAAATCTGATTTTTTTTTTAATTTTTATCAAATTTATTTTAATGAAATACTTTTGGAGTAAAAATTAAAATTTTTAAAGTTTTCTGTTTAGGATACATTTATAATTTAGTTTATTCGGCATGAAATGGAGCTTAGTTATGTAGCAAGAGGCTGTATATTCTGCAATATTTACATTTTTGGTAAACTCATTCAATGAATCCAAGCTCGGCAAGCTGAGATACCATGCACTGCATTGATGTATGCACACAATTTCACACTAACTACCAGCAGGAATGAGTCCCTGCATTTAAAGGGCACCTGTCATTTCTGATCTATCATGGCAGCGCCTGTTAGTGGGCATCCACTCACCTACTGCTGCCACATCCCTGACCTTGTCGTGTCACTGCCACATCACTAGGCGCCCCATGAAGGTGAATAGGACTGTCGGTAAGTCGACAGCGGGTCAGAGGAGGAGTCGCTGCGGAACAGAGATGAGTTGCTCTTTAAAAATTCTTATTTAAATCAAGCCTGTTTACTAGTGATTTAAATCAAATCCACCCTGCGCCTGAGCAATTAGAAAATTGAATAAATGTTCTTAAATTGAAAAAATTCAAACTCTGTTAGTGTATGGCCAGCTTTACAATTTTTGATAGTTGAAGACATTTAAGGGATGTTCTGGAACCGTGCGGATATGAGAATTAAAGCCCAACTCTGGGCAAAACAAGTACCCTTTGCCACCCATTCTAGCTGATCTGTAGAATAGAAGAAAAACATTTTTATTTAACTAGCTGCAGACTTTGGGTGTGCTACATAAGCCCAAAAAATTTAATCCTCATACACAGGATGTGTGTAGCATATTCAGTCTCTCTGCCCTTCTTCTGGGACCCTCCCAAGTATACCATAATTATCAGTTGTGATTGATCATAGCCAGCATTATAGTATACTCAGAGGAAGTGGGCAGCTCCAGCTGTCAAATAAGCTGTCTGACTCACAAAGTAACATACTGTTACATTTGTATCTTTCTGCTCATTCATCTGCACATCAAAGGGATGAAGATAGATTTACAGATGTCAGTTAAAGCGGAGTTCCACCAAAAAGCGGAGGTTCCGGTTTAAGGCCTCCTGACCCCCTGACATGCCATGTTTGGCATGTCATTTTTTTTTTTTTTTTTTTGGGGGGGTGGGGGGGGGACAGGTTCCTAATTTTAAAAGGTACCTGCTCCCGCTGTCTAGGCGGCACGTACAGAAGTTCTACGTCTCCCTCCCTCCCTGCAATCTTCTGGGACCAGTGACGTGCCAGCCATTCAGGACGTGCAGCGTGACTGTCACAGCCGGGTGTCCACAATACTGATGCCGGCGCCCAGGGGAGCTGAGGCAGAGAACTGAGGCCTTGGGTGGCCGACAGCAGTTATACTGTTTAATTTACATGAGGGGCAGTGAAGGGACTGGTTCCTCTAAAGGTAAAGTATGGGAAAAATTCTCCAGTCCTCATAGAAGGTTTTTGTACACTGGTTTGCTGTTTTAATCCTGGATACATGAATGGATAGACAACTTGAGGGCTACTTTCAATCGGTATTCACAAGGGGGCTTTTGGCAAATTTTTTCATAGCTGCCAAATTCTACCCGGTCTGCAGGTTGGAAAAATTGTGCAGAACCGAATGACTCCGACCCTCATTCATATTCCTTGTGTTATGCATCACTGACGAGAATTTTGGCTTCGATCACATTGGTTTTAATGTCTTTTACCCCCAAGATCCCCAACCAGAGAGGGATTGTAGCTCTGGCCAGAGGATACAACACTGGAGCTGGATGGACTAACAATATCTGAGTTTATCTGTATTCATGCTGTATGTGTCCAAATTTAAACAGTCAACTCCAAGCAAACGGAAAGATACATCCTTAAAATGTGTAAATGTATATTACCTGTCAAAGGACTTTTATCTCTGTTCACCAAGTTGTGGGATTAAGGGCGTTGTGTTTGGAAATCATTCAGAATTCATTACCAGGTGCATTTGACCTGAAGTTGACTTATTCTGGCTTGTATTTGACCTCCTTCAATCGGGTTTAAAATTTCTATAGGTTTGCATGTAATTGCAAAACCTTTTTGATGCAAACAAAGGTCAGTTGACATGAATACTTACTTACACAATCATACCACACCTCACAGCCAACCTAATGACCAGATTTTTCTCTACTGCAGTTAAAGTGACCCTAAACAATATCCTTATTTTCCATAAATAATCATACACTTTCAATACTTAAAGAAGATCTTCAGTTTGTTTCCTTTTGGGATAACGTTTTTTCATAAAAAAAAAATAAAAAGCGGATCATTGTAAGAACCCCTGCCAGTGTTAAATGGTTTGTCTCGTCCCTGTAACTGCAAGAGAGCTTCTTGTTTTGATAAACAGACATAGAACATTTGTTTCGCCTATTTCTTAAAAGTAAGGTTAACCTTTTCCTGCCCACGCTATAGCTGAAAGATGGCCACAGCGCTGACTTAAATTGATGAGAGGGCATCCATGTACGTCCTCGCGTGTATGTGCCCCTGCGGGGCATGGGTGGCATCCTCTGTGATCAGGAGTTCGAGACTTTGCTGATCACAGATCGGTGTAAGGGGCCAATCCCGGCCCTTTAACGCGTGATCATCTATCAGCAAATGACAACTGATGATGTGATGTAAACAGAAGCCAGTAATCTGCTTTTTTTTTTTTTTTTTTTTTTGCGTGAGGAGGAAGAAAAAAAAGTGGATTACTGGCTTGTGTAAATGGGACATGCGAACCTGCACACGGACACCCACTGCTGCTAAGCAGTGCCCACCAGCGCCAACTGTCAGAGCTGCCTATCAGCGCTACCTCATCAGTGCCACCTTATCAGTGCAGGCTCATCAGCGCACATCAGTGAAGGAGGAAAAATTACCTGAGTGCAAAATTTTATAACAAACTATCAAAACGGTTTGTTTGGTTTGGGTTTTTATTTTTTTACAATTTTCAATCTTTTTTTGTTTAGCAAAAAAAAAAAAAAACTGTTGTGGTTAAATACCACCAACAGAAAACTCTATTTGTGTAATTAAATATTTGATAAACATTTTATATGGGTATAGTGTAGCATGACTGCACAATTGCCATTCAAAGAGTGACGGCGCTGAAAGCTGAAAATTGGCCTGGGCAGGAATGGGGGATTAAGAGTCCAGTAAGCAAGTGGTTAATACTGCTTAGATTACAAAATCTTCAGCTTTACTCAATTGAGTTGATGCAAAATTGAATACACCCACAACAAAAACTACTACATCTAGTATTTTTTATGACCTCTATGATTTGTGAGGACAGCACCAAGTCTTCTAGGCATGGAATGAACAAGTTGGTGACATATTGCAACATCTATCTTTTTCCATTCTTCAAGAACGACATCTTTTAGAGCCTGGATGCTGGATGGAGAGTGATGCTCTACTTGTCTCTTCAGAATTCCCCATAGATGTTCAGATCAGGAGGCCTACTTGGCCACTGAATTACTGTCACCCTGTTCTTCAGAAATGCAACAGTGACCTTAGATGTATGTTTTGGATCATTGTCATGTTGGAAAAGTTCATGATGACCAAGGGCATGGAGTGATGGTAGCATCTTCTCTTTCAATATAGAACAGTACATCTGTAAATTCATACCATCAATAAAATGTAGCTCCCTGACACCAGCAGCACTCATGCAGCCACATAAGACACTGCCACCACCATGTTTCACTGTAGGCACCATGCGTTTTTCTTTGTACTCCTCACCTTTGCGACGCCATACAGTTTTGATGCCATCAGTTCCAAAATACATTTATCTTGGTCTCATCACTCCAGAGTACAGTGTCCCAGTATTTGTCTTCGTTTTCAGCATGGGCCCTGGCAAATTCTAGACGGGCTTTTTTGTGCATACGCTTTAGGAGAGGCTTTCTTCGTGGACGACACCCATGCAAGCCATTCCTTTTGCAGGCTATGCCTTATTGTGTCACAGTAAACAATCGCCCCAGTTTGGCTTTCTACTACTTTAGCTAACTGCAGTGAACTTGTATGGCGGTTTTCTTCAACCCTTCTCATCAGGAGATGCTCCTGTCGAGGTGGTAACTTCCGTGGACAGCCTGGACGTCTTTGAGATGGTTGCAGTTCAATATTTGGTACATTGCACTTTGGTACAATGTATTTGTATTTGGTACAAAATATTGTACTTTGCTACAGTATTCTGACTGATAAGTTAAGATCTTCTTGTAGCCTTCGCCTTTCTTGTGTAAAGAAATGATTTTCTTTCTCGGGCCTTGTGACATTTCTCTTCCATATGGTTCTATAGCTGACAGCATGAAATGGTAAGGGGTTTTCATTGTTAAGTAAGTCCCTTGTATAACCAACTGTCTGCTGGACACCTGTTTAATTATTACACTCGCCTGTAGTTGTGTTTTTGTTAGGATTTTGTTGTCTAAAATTTAGCTTTGCAACTTCGGCCCCTTTCACACACTCCGTCCGTCGGACAGAGTCCGTTTTTGTCAGCGGGGGATCGATCCGCCGATCCCCCGCTGAGCAGGAAGATGATAGCTGTGTCTCCACGCTGTGTGCGGCCATGTCTCCGCTGACATCCGATGCCCCATAGGGATGCATGGGGGGGGACCGTTCAGAAAAATTACTTTTTTTGTGCAAATTAACAAATCTTGGTTGCAAACAATGGCCCGCATTTGTGGGAATATTTTGTAGTGTAGTGTCCCATAGAAAATGTTGATTCTGAAAGAAAGGGTTTTCTGATAACTCTGTTGGGGTTTACTTTATTTATTCTGAGCACTGTATAATATATAATATTTTTTTTTTTCATTTTTTTTTTCATAAGTATATTTTGGTGTATTTCTATCTGCCTGTAGTTCAGCTTTAAGCAAGCATTTAGTAGTTCTTTTTAACAAGTGACCTTACAATACCCAGCCAGAGCTCCTTCTAAGCAAAGTAATTAATAAAAGGTAAACACAACTCAAGAGAGGCAAGATTGCGTTCCATGACCTTAAACAACGTGCGTATATTTCTTGGAGAAGAGTGTGTTTTTGCTTTTTCATCTGCTCTTTGCTAATAGGCTCTGTCAGCTTTTTAGATGGGCCTCATTTGTAACAGTATAAATGGCAACCTTTCTGTGCACTTGGCAGTTTGTGTGTCCACTTACCATCCTAACAATGTGGCTTGGTACAATAAAAGCATTGAGTAGACTCTGAAAGCAGCTTGGCCCCCAACCCCCGGCATATATTTCTTCGAGTAGTTAGGATTCTTTAGCTATCATTGCTGCTTGGCTGGAACCCCGGGGTGGCATCTGAAGGCATGAGAGAGGCCAAAAAAACCTTACAAAGTCCCTTTCCCCGTGTTGGCTTTTCCTTCTATTCAGACAAACCTAATGAAAACCATCTGGTTTGGGACAGCCATATTATCTTTCCTTGCACCTCTATTGTCGTCGTGTTCACCTGCGGTGAGGGTGGGGGGGCCTGGTTTGTTTTAGAAGCTGTAATTCAAGTCTTCATTGATACTTTGCAGTTAATTTTAAGGGTGCTAGAGCATTGTTGAGTAAAACTGTCAGACAAGGCAAAAAGCTAGCAGCTGCCACGTTTTCACCACCTTGTGAACGGCTGGAGTAATGTCATGGGTTGTTAAATAGAGAATTACTTTGTAGATGGTCTTCCTTAGTATCTTTTACTGCTGACCTTTTGACTTTGCCACTAAAGCTGCTTGTGTTGTCCCCTATTCACAGCACTTAGCGTTATGTAAAACTCACCGAAGGTCCTTGATTTCATATTATGCATACCATGAAACCAGCAACACCCTCTCATTGTTTTCTGAGCTTTTTTATTTAATTTAATTACATATTTATACTTAAAACTTATCACGCAGGATTCAGCTAATTTATGCTCCTTATTTTTATTAGGCTGTCTAATTATGTTTTTAGAGCTTCAGTCTTCTCATTGGAAATGGCATTTTCAATTCATCTGTTTACTGGCAAGTATATTGTGTTGACAGCTCTCCCTCTAGTGGTCGTCTGCATTATTAACAACACTGGTTTTGTGCAACTGTTGAATATAATAAAAAAAGTTGCACTTAAGCCAAATTATAATTTTGCTTTTAAAGGCCAGCCCTGCGAAAACTAAAAGTCCTCTCTTGCAGTGGGACTATGCCTGCACGGTGAGGGTTAACTGCTCATTTCTGTCTAGGGGAAGAGAAAAGCATTTTTACTTACCTAATCCTACACTTCCGCAGAAGACCACACTCACCTCCACTTCAGCAGTGGATTGTTCCTCCGCACCCTTGCTTACAATACAGGGCTAAAGGCTCTGCATTGGTTTTTTATTAAGTTATATTCATTAAAATACTTCAGATTTGTAATTAGACATGAACCCTACTTATAAGCTAGACACTTTTAGTAAATGAAGCAATTATTTTAATATAAATACTGCAGCCCTTGCATCCTTCCAACCTTCAGTACCAGGGTACAGCCAAGCTAGAGGTATACATGGCCTCGGTCAGAGTGTGGGTTATGTGTTCAGCCACAGGTTGCCTGGATCTGCCCTTGGAATCGCTACCATGGCTGTGCATTAGGTGCATATTTGACAGTTTCAGATTTTAGATACGTGATAGGATGGGGGTCCTGAATATAACGGTTTAAATAACAGGTTTTCCCTAAACAGGATAAAACCCCTCTTTCAATTTGTTTTTCTTATTTATTAAAGGAAAGAAGAAAGGTTACAAAACAAGGAATCAAAGAGAAGCTATCCCCTAAAGGAGGGGGAGACTTAGGTTATTCAGTGCAACGGTAGGGACACAGCCCATTTTAGCAACACATAAATAACAATCTATATGGAGGCATAAAGAGGCAACTTGGTGTGCGCTAATCCAAAGACACACAGGCAACCATTGGTAAGTGATGTCTAGGGGGCAGTACAGATATAGCTAGCGTCAGGGGGTTCCAGGTGGGACTGCCTTAGTATTGAAAACCGATCATATTTCAAGTGGCATCTTAGAGCTTCAAATATAAGAATTCCAAAACAATCAGGTTATACTTTTGCCCGCAGGAGGTTGGGACAATGGCAAAAAAATAAATAAATTTTAAGTCAGCCCTTTAATATGACCCTGCTTTTATCGAGTTTCGCTTTTGTCCCCCGGCAAGGTTCTTTCCTTCCAATTTTTGCCTGTCCCCGGACCGCTTACAGGGTCTGTTTGTTTGGGGCGGTACAAGACCTGTTACTTCTAGGGGTGATTGTCCTGGTTCCGACTTTGGAAATTTTTTCAGCAAGATTTTTACTCAAACCTGTTTATAGTTCACAGGAAGGAAGGCAAGGTGCGTCCAATCCTGGACCTCAAGGTGCTTCACTGTTTTGTGCGGGTGCAGAAGTTCAGGATGGAGTCCATTTGCATGGTGGTGGCATCCCTGCATCGGGGGATTTTCTTTCCTCTATTGGCATCAAAAGATGCTTACCTTCACATTCCAATATATGCCAGTCACCAGCGCTTCCTCCACTTTGCCGTGGGAGAGGAGCATGATCAGTTTGTGGCGTTGCCCTTTGGTCTCGCCCCTGCTCCTCGGGTCTTCACAAAAGTGTTAGCCCCAGTTCTGGCATTGTTACGCCAACAAAGGATCGCGGTACTGGGCTACTTGGATGACCTCCTTTTGTGAGTGGAGTCTCCTACTGCTCTGGTGGAAAACCTGTTAATCGCCTTACGAACTCTGAAGGAGTTTGGCTGGATTCTGAATTTTCAGAAGTCTGCTCTGGTTCCATCCACAAAGCTTGACTATCTATCTGCGTCTGACTCTGAACTCGGCCTTAGCTAGAGTGCTCCTTCCTCTGGACAAACTCCAGAAATTGCAGGCTTCAATTCATTTCCTGCTATCCAGCAGATGGTCATCCCTCTGGACCTGCATGCGGATGCTGAGCCTGATGGTATCTACCTTCGAGGTGGTTCCATCTGCACAGTTCCATACGAGGTCCCTGCAAAGGGAGATTCTGGCCAAATGGGACTAGACTGTTCTCCAGCGTATCGGCTGGGCAAATCCTTCCTCCCCCTTGTATTGGACAGTGGTCACCACAGATGTCATCCTGTCCAGCTGGGAAAGCATCCTCGGCAAAAGTTCTGCTTAGGGGATCTGGACACTGGAAGAGTCCAGACTACCGATCAATGTCTTGGAACGCTGAGGGATCAGACTGTGTCTGGACAATAGGACAGATTGTCTTTAGGGATGTCCAGTGCACATTCAATTGGACAATTCCACGGCCGTAGCTTATGTCAATCGCCAAGGGGGCACAAAAAGTGTCCTGGCGGCTTGGGAGGTAGGGCAGAACAGTTCGTTCTAGCCCTCTCCGCCGTATACATTCCCAGGGTGGAAAACTGGCAGTCAGATTACCTCAGTCGGCAGGCATTGGACCAAGGAGAGTGGTTTCTTCATCCAGAGGTGTTTCATCAGTTGTGTCTCCGGTGGGGCACCTCCGAGGTAGATCTGTTGGCATCTCGGCTCAACAGAAAGAGGCAGAGGTTTGTGGCTTGGTCACCGGATCCTCTGGCGGATGCCACAGATGCGCTGGTGGCTCCGTGGGGTCAGTATCCTCTGATTTACTCCTTCCCTCCTCTCAAGCTTCTACCAAGACTCCTATGCAGGATTGAGGCAGAAGGGATTCCAATCATCTTAGTGTCTCCGAACTGTCCTCGCCGGGCTTAGTACGCCGATCTGGTGTAGCTGGTCGCCGACCTTCCTTGGAAGCTTCCTCTCAGGGAGCATCTGCTGTCCCAGGGGCCAATCTTCCATCCTGTTTTATAGTCTCTGGCTTTGACGGCTTAGCTGTTGAACGCCAGGTGCTGATGGATAGAGGTTTATCGGAGTCGGTGATTCCAACGCTGTTAAAAGCTAGGAAATCTACTTCTAGGAAGATCTCCCATTGTACGTGGAAGACGTACATTGCGTGGTGTGTCTCTTAGGATTCATCCTAGCTCCTTCTCGGTGGCTCAGTTTCTTGACCTTCCTTCAAGAAATTGGTCTTGAGTACCATCAAGGGCCAGGTGTCAGCTTTGGTGGTCTTCTTCCAACAACCCTTGGCCACACACTCCCTGGTGCGTACCTTTTGTCAGGGTGTCCGAAATTTGGTTCCTCCAGTGCTGTCTCCGATACCGCCTTGGGACCTCAATTTGATGCTTTCGGGTACTCCAGAAGCCTCCCTTTGAGAACCCTCGGGAGATTCCCTTGTTTACACTGGCCTTTTTGGTGGCTATCACCTCTGCGCCCATGGTGTCGGAACTGGCAGCGTTATCCTGTCCACCTTACTTGGTGATTCACCGAGATGAGGTGGTTCTTTGCACCTGTCAGTCATTCCTCCCAAAGGTTGTCTGTGATTTTCATTTGAATGAAGATGTTGTGTTGCCTTCCCTGTGTCTCAGGCCGAAACATCCGAAGGAATTTGCCTTGCATGTGATTCAGGCAATTAGGGTGTACCTGGCAGCTATGGAGTCTTTTAGGTCAGACTCACTATTTCTGCTCACGGATGGGCCTCGGAAAGGGTTGTCCGCTTCCTCTGGGACCATTTCCAGATGCATCAGACAGACTGTGATTCAGGCCCATTCCATCAGGGGTCAGGTTCCTCCTTTTCCTGTCTAGGCACACTCTACTCGGGCGCTCTCTGCCTCCTGGGCCTTCCATCATCAGGCGTCCGTGGCGCAGGTTTGCAATGCGGCCACCTGGTCGTCTGTGCACACTTTCACAAATTTCTATAAAGTGGACGTGTTGGCATCTGTGGATGCTTCTTTTGGCCGCGAGGTTTTGCGGGCTGCTGTTTAGAGGACTTGATCCTCTCTGAGGGTGTATGTTGTTTTTTTTTTTTTTTCAGTTGGGCTCCATTTGTTTTTAGTTGAGCTCCTGTTGCCTGATTTGCTACAGTTTAGCCTGGGGAATTTTTTTGCTGTTCCCAGCCCTCATGTTTAACACTGCTTTGGGATATCCCAATGGTTATGGAGGTCAGGAACTGTGTCCGTCAATGAACGAAAGAGAAAATGGGATTTTTGACATATCGTAAAATCCATTTCTCTGATGTTCATTGATGGACACGGCACCCACCCCTCCTTGGAGTTGTAATTCTTCTGACACTGCTTGTAACAAAACTGAGTACCTATAGCAGGGAGAGGGAGTATACCCCCTAGGACTGCCCATAAGTGTAGCCAGATTATTTTTCTGCCTAGTGTCCTACTCCTGTAGGGGGCAGTATAACCCAATGGTTATGAAGTTCAGGAACTGTGTCCGTCAATGAACATCAGAGAAATGAATTTTACAGTAAGTCAAAAATCCAATTTTTTCCACTTGTATATTGAAAATATTAATGCTACTATGGTATATTTGTACCTGCACCATTGTGACAATTACTGCACGTCTGTGCAACATCATCCTGTGTTTTGACCAGGGCAGTGTGTTTATCTGCTTCTCTTCCCACTAATAAATGATTTGAACTTAAGTGATCAATTGCTTTTAGTGTGTTATATGTTTCTCTTGACAAGTAAACCCTCTATTGATTAGCCATTACTGTGTTAGATAATCTCGTGTCATTGAACATATTGTAAAAGAAGAAAAATAAAATAAAAGCTAGCAATGTTTTTACCCCAGCAGCACTATGAAAATTGAGAACGCAGTCAGAATTATAGGCAGCTTGGCCCGAGTCATTACAAGAAATCGGTATTTGTGTTTGTTAGCATACCTGGTCTCCTGAAACACGGCAGACAGAAGCCATCTTTTGCGAAGTGATGGCTGACAGGCTGCTGTAACCGTAATGAGTTTTTGTATTTCTTTGAAGAATTCTACCATTAACTCTTTAGTAGTTCTCGATGCATTAAAGTGGAAGTTCAGTCAAATACTAACTATGCTTATATCTACACCCATCCTCATTCTAAGCCTATTCTGTCTACCCTGTAAAAGAAAGATCTGTATACTTATGGTGAGGGCGCTTTGATCCGGTCGCATGATTGGGCTTTAGCGCTGGCTTCAGTGAAGAAGAGAGATCTGACAACGGTTGCAGATGCAGAACAATGATGTCGCCCATAGGCCTACTATGGGGCATCTGTTGTCGGCTGTCCCTCGTCAACACTGAAGCTGGTGCAGGGAGTAAATGTATAGAACTTTCCTTTCACAAGGTAGATAGAATAGGGGTGGGAGTATATTTTAATTCTAGTTAAATGCTTGGTTGAACTTCTACTTCCACTCCATGACCCTAATGTGCTTCTTCTCCTTTGTTGCTTTGGTGGTATGTTTTGGGTCGTCATGCTGGAAGACCCATCCACAACCTATCTTAGTGTTTTGGCTGAGGGAAGAAGGTTCTCATACAAGATTTTTCAGTACATGGTCCCGTCCATTGGTCCCTCAATGCGGCAAAGTCAGCCTTTACCTTTAGCAGAGAAAGGGCCCCAAAGCAGCATGTTTCCACCTCTGTGCATGACTGTAGGAATGGTGTTCTTGGGGTCAGAGTCAGCATTTTTCTTCCTCCAAACATGGCGAGTTGAACTAAGATTTTAGTCTCATCTGGCCACAATGCTTTCTCCCAATCCTTCTCTGAATAGTTTAGATGTTCATTGGCATGACTGTACATGTGCCCTCCTGAGGAGGGGGACTCGCTGTGTTTGGAGGAAGAAAAGTGCAGACTATGACCCTAAGAACACTATCCCTACAGTCAAGCACGGAGGTGGAAACGTTATGTTTTGGGGCTGTTTCTCTGCTAGGGGTAGGTATTTGTATTGCGTTTTTATTCTGGATATTGCTTGATATTTTGTCTCCATTTAAAATACACCTATGATAAAAAATGATAGACTCTTCACTTTTTTGTAAGTGGGCAAACTTACAAAATCTGCAGGGTATTAAATATTTCCCCCACTGTAGGTGTTTTGCATAACTTTCCACCAGTTTCACATTGACTCTTTCAATACTCTGGTTTTATCAAGATGGCAGGATATTTTAAATATAAACCATATATGTACTGATGTTTTTTTTATTTGTTGTGCAAGTGCATAATTGTTCGACATCTGGGGGTCCACATACTTATTTTAGAGGGTCATACACTCCTACAGCTACCTGCTTATTATGCAACTTCTACAACTCTGGTGACCAACCTGAGGCCCAGGAGCCATGTACTGCCCTTTTTTACTTGTTGTACTGCCCTTGGACAACAGCAGTCTGTAGTGATCTCTCTCTATGTAAAATGTCTCCAGTCTCTGTCTTCTGCAACATGTCTCCAGCATGTCCAGAATCCCTTTTATTTGAATAGGTCTGCGGTCTCTGACAATACTCTCTAGAATTACACACTATGTGTGGCCCTTTGGTGATGTGAAGGGACATAATAAGGGTCCCTTTATGCTTCATAAGTTGGCAAACACTGCTGTGTGTATTAACCTTAGCGAGCACCCCTGACAGAGCTCTGTCAAGGGAAAATGTAATCTGGTCAGTAATCCATTGTTACTGTGAGATAAGGGTTGTTCTGGTGGTATCTGCTGTGCACATACCTATGCACGCTCTTACATGGTCAAATGTTTTATGCATTCACAGCGGAGCCTACCAGTACTTGGATGTTTAGCTGCATTTGTTTTTTTATTTTCCTTTTACTTTAACCTAGTGATTCTGCCAGTTACTTACGTTTTCCTAGAATGACAGTTCTTCCCCCTCTGTATTGGAACAATAGACACCAGAGAGAACTTTTGAGCCCCGTCCTTCTCCTATTTCCTGTAACATAAAGGAGATGTGGTTCAGTCATCCTCAGATATTTTAGAGCTGTGTAATTGATAACCGTAACCACAGCAAGCTCAGGAAGTTGTAGCTCAAAGATTTTTGGAAAGATCAACAGGTAGAGCCATGAGAAAAAGTTAGTCCTCACCATGCAGATTGTTGAATTGTTCCACGTTTTTGGACTGGCAAACATTTGATCTTCATTCAAACTTAGCTTACTGATAAATGTGATATACTTGAATAAAACACAAGACCAGTGTGTGTTTTCAATAATTTATTTAACAAGAATATCAATTGGTGAAGTGGTGTACTGTGGAAAAACTATGTACACCTTTGACTTCAGAAGCTGGTATTGTCTATTTAGCAGACATGACTTCTTGTAGACATTTTTATTGACAGCCCACCAGTCCCTGACATTAACGTTTTTTGATCACTTTTCCATTTAAAATTCTTTCAGTTGCAAAATGTTTGTGGTTTCCTGAAGGAACTTCTTATTTCAAAAACCCTCCTTACCACATCAATAGGATTTCAATCAGGGCTTTGACCAAGCTAGTCCATACCCTCCATTTATTCTTTTTGAGCTTGCTATTGTGCCTTGGATCATTATTGTGCTTAAAAACGTCATTTTCTGTTCACCTTTTGGACAAATGGCCTCACTTTAAAATTATGCAGAATTTATAGTTGACCCAATAGGGTTGATTTACAAAAAAGGGTAAAGCATGTTCACTTTGCAAAAGAATTTTACTTGGCTTACTGACTATGCTAAAAATTCACTTTGCATGCAGGTAAAATGAAAATAAAGGAAATTTGCTTGCACGTGATTGAATGATTGAAGTCCGCATCCTACATTCACTCTGTTAACATGCTCTACTCCTTGTGTAAATCAACCTAACTGCTGATGCCCAGGCCCTGAAGCAACAAAGCCACCCTAAACCATAACATTTGCACCACCATGCTTCACAGTTGGTATGATCATCTTTTCTTGAAATTATGTTTTCAGTTTGCGCCAAATATGTCTGCTGTTACTGTGACCAAATAACTTTGTCTTTAATGCACTGGTCCACAGAAGGTTGCTGCTGAAGCCCTGATTTTTGTTTATAGGTTCAAACTGTAGTCTTGCTGTAGTGTGGACACTTGCGCTTTGACACCAACTGTTGCAAGAGTTATCTGCAGATTCTATGATGAAATGTTTAATTTCTTTGGCTAAATTTCCAGGCCTCCTAGTCCTAGACAAATTAGCAGTTGTTTGAACCCTACACTACTTGTAGATTAAATATAAAGGAAAAAAACAATGCGCTACTACGTGAGAGGCTATCACTCAAACTAATAAGAACTGTATATAACGAACTGGATAAAGCAGCCAATCCTTAGTGTCACCACATAAAAGAATGAGAGAATATGGAGGTGAGCTATATCAATAATAGTATAATAATAAATACAATAGTAAAATAGTGAAACAATTTTAAAATGACATAATATAAATCTCAAGCTGCAAAGCATAAGATCATGATTCTATAAATGACAATAGGATGAAAAAAAGTGCATATGCAAATAACCAAATCAACAAGTGTTAACACATTTAACCAATAAAGATTTTATATCTATCTATCTATCTATCTATCTATCTATCTATCTATCTATCTATCTATCTATCTATCTATCTATCTATCTATCTATCTATCTATCTATAAATACAGTCAGGTCCTTAAATATTGGGACATTGACACAATTCTAATCTTTTTGGCTCTAATGGATTTGAAATAAAACAAACAAGATGTGCTTTAACTGCAGACTTGCAGCTTTAATTTGATGGTATTTGCATCCAAATCAGGTGAAAGGTGTGGGAATTACAACACTTTGTATATGTGCCTCCCACTTTTTAAGGGACAAAAAGTAATGGGACAATTGGCTGCTCAGCTGTTACATGGCCAGGTGTGTGTTATTTCCTCATTATCCCATTTACAAGGAGCAGATAAAAGGTCCAGAGTTCATTTCTAATGTGCTATTTGCATTTGGAATCTGTTGCTGTCAACTCTCAATATGAGATCCAAAGAGCTGTCACTATCAGTGAAGCAAGCCATCATTAGGCTGAAAAAACTAAACAAACCCATCAGAGAGATAGCAAAAACATTAGGTGTGGCCAAATCAACTGTTTGGAACATCCTTAAAAAGAAAACTTTTGAGCTCAGCAACACCAAAGACCCAGAAGATCACGTAAAACTGTGGTGGATGACCGAAGAATTCTTTCCCTGGTGAAGAAAACACCCTTACAACAGTTGGCCAGGTCAAGAACACTCTCCAGGGGGTAGGTGTATATGTGTCAAAGTTAACAATCAAGAGAAGACTTCACCAGAGTGAGTACAGAGGGTTCACCACAAGATGTAAACCATTGGTGAGCCTCAAAAAACAGGAAGGCCAGATTAGAGTTTGCCAAACATCTAAAAAAGCCTTCACAGTTCTGGAACAACATCCTATGGACAGATGAGACCAAGATCAACTTGTACCAGAGTGATGGCAAGAGAAGAGTATGGAGAAGGAAAGGAACTGCTCATGATCCAAAGCATACCACCTCATCAGTGAAGCATGGTGGTGTCATGGCGTGGGCATGTATGGCTGCCAATGGAACTGGTTCTCTTGTATTTATTGATGTGACTGCTGACAAAAGCAGCAGGATGAATTCTGAAGTGTTTCGGGCAATATTATCTGCTCATATTCAGCCAAATGCTACAGAACTCATTGGACGGCGCTTCACAGTGCAGATGGACAATGACCCAAAGCATACTGCGAAAGCAACCAAAGAGTTTTTTTTTAAGGGAAAGAAGTGGAATGTTATGCAATGGCCAAGTCAATCACCTGACCTGAATCCGACTGATCATGCATTTCACTTACTGAAGACAAAACTGAAGGGAAAATGCCCCAAGAACAAGCAGAAACTGAAGACAGTTGCAGTAGAGGCCTGGCAGAGCATCACCAGGGATGCAACCCAGCGTCTGGTGATGTCTATGCGTTCCAGACTTCAGGCTGTAATTGTCTGCAAAGGATTTGCAACCAAGTATTAAAAAGTGAAAGTTTGATTTATGATTGTTAATCTGTCCTATTACTTTTGGTCCCTTAAAAAGTGGGAGGCACATATACAAATTGTTGTAATTCCTACACTGTTCACCTGATTTTGATGTAAATTCCCTCAAATTAAAGCTGAAAGTCTGCAGTTAAAGCACATCTTGTTTCATTTCAAATCCATTGTGATTGTGTATAGAGCCAAAAAGATTAGAATTGTGCCGATGTCCCAATATTTCTGGACCTGACTGTATGTCTTTTGCTCTTTACTAGAGTAGTTTCATCACGTAACCTCTTATCTTTACTTGTTATGTAATCCATCCCGTCGATAATATGTACTGATTAACACTAAATTAAATCTCTAACCTTTAAAAAAAAATATTGAAATCTAATCAGAATGTATTTTTTTATGTTTACTTCAAACAAATATAACAAATATAAAAAATGTACTTTCAAATATATCTTTATCCAACCAAAAGGAACCAAATAAGAGAATTTGTTAATGCTCATGTACACTTTAGGCTAGTTAGTGCTCGTGTAAACTTTAGGCTAATGAATGCCTTCGATGTTCAGACCCATTGTGAATAATTTTTGTACAGAGATTGTTGGTGCCTTCTAAATGAATAATTTTATATTTACCAGTTTGCTTATTAAATAGGAAAGGCATCACTATATATCTGCCAGCAGTCTGTTGTCTGTGGTAGCTTATGAAATATCCAAGGAATCTTGGCTGTTCAAAAGCAGTCAGGCCCCTAAGTTACAGAAACTTGGCCCTATGTGACTTACTTCCCTCTACAAATATGTATGGAAGCCTATGACACTTCCAGAGCAGGCCTTTGACATTAGGAGTTTAACCTTCATTAGTAACAGGATAGCAACTCACAGTAGTTTACGTACTATGTGACTTTGCCTTGACTTATCAGGGTTAAAGCCATATATCAGAACCCTGATGCCCTGACTATGCTCTGTATAATTATAACAGGGATTTTCATAGTGGCGGTCAGGAGTCTAATGCTCATAGGACACAAGCCAGCATTCCACGACACACTAACTCAAGGCTAAGAATAACTTACTGTTGTGGAGGGACCAATTTCATTCCAGTTACCTCCTGTCTTGTAGGCAGGCTTTACAGCCATGGTGCCAGTTATCTAATGTGCTGCTGATGATGCAAGTTTGCCAAAGAACAGTCTTTTTCTGGAACATTAAGTCATTTCAATTCAAGAGATTTACTGAACTCCTCATCGTCAGGGAAATCACATGTGACTGATCTCCGCAAGAAAATTGAGTGTCAGAATTTGATCAGTGTTCCTCTGCTTTCCCTACTCCCTACTTTCCTGTTGTTTTTTTGTTTTTGTTTTTTACACTTCCCTTTTTGGGGACAACCAGAATTTATATGTTTTTTAGAGTTTGCTCGTCAGATTTATCGTACTGTTGAGCAATGCTGTCTCTCCCATTGAAGCATGTCTTTTAATGTGTGTTGCAGATATCTATTCCTTGTTAACACTTGGACTTTTCCAACCTTTGTATCTTTTCTTTTTTAAATCAATAAAAATGTATTGAAGTAGAAATTGGTCAGTCTTAAGACTTATGTTGGCCAATAGGCTGCATCGCTGATCAGTGTATTCTGTCAGCCGAGGAGTCCACGCTGTCAAAATGTAATAGCTCAGCGGGGAGGATTCCCCGCGCCCACCTTGGTTGTGTGGGTATCTGTTCAGTTTTCTCTCATCAGTTCACCGGTTAATCAAAAAAAAACAGCATTGTGTGGCCAGCTTGAGTTTGCCTTTTTTATTATGAACGTTTTAAAATATTTTTTGTATTAAGGATTTTAGTTACGGTAAGTAAATCTGGTGTAGCCCAAAATGTCTCTAAGATAACAAAAGAACTGAACTTCCAATGTTTTTTTGTGCCTTCAGGTGTCTGTGTTTGTCTTTAGAGTTATTCCTCTGTCCCTTTTGGAGCCCCTGAAGTTCTATGCCAGACTGTACCTAGCACCTCAACTATAGTTGACAGTATGCCTTACCCCTGTCCTTTATCTTGTTAAATACTTGCCGACTGCAATACGTATTTTACCATTGCACTTTGCAAGTGGTTTACCGGGATTATGGTTGAAGATATCAGCCATATACCCAGTATTGTTTTTTGCAGCAATTTGGCTGGCTTTTTCATGAAACGGTTCCGAGCGGCTCATGAGCCACTGGAACACTTTTCAAATCAGAGTGGGGGGGAGAGATTGTCACCTCCCGCTGCTTCGGAAAGTGTTCCAGCGGCTCATAAGCCGCTCTAAACCGTTTCATGAAAAAGCCAGCCACCCGCTGCGAAAAAACGATACTGGGGCTATGGCTGCTATCTTAAACCATAATCTCGGTAAACCACTTGCATACTCACCGATGTATCTCGGGCTTACATATAATATTTTGTTTTTTTTAAAGCAAAAGATCAACACATTTTTTTGATCTTTTACTTTTCAAGGTAAAGAAAATATTTGGGGTCCTTTTGACCCCCATATCTCTCAATAAAGAGGACCTGTTATCCTTATTTCTATTACAAGGGATGTTTACATTCCTTGTAATGGGAAAAAAAGTGATAAAAAAAATATATATTTAAGGGACAGTGTAAAAAAAAAAAAAAATCTAAAGTGCTCATGCGCAGAAGCGAACACATGCGCGCGCACATAGGTAAACGGTATTCGCACTACCCAAGTAAGGTATCACCACAAACGTTAGAGCAGTAATATTTCTAGTGCTAGACCTCTTCTGTAACTCTAAACAGGTAACCTGTAAAGGCATTTAAGGCATGGAGATTTCCAAGCACCATAGTTTGTCGCCATTCCATGAGCATGCACAATTTTCAAGTGTGACATGTTTGGTATCTATTTACTGGGCGTAACATCATCTTTCACATTCTACAAAAAAAAATGGGGTAAATATTGTGTTTTAATTTATTAAAGTGTAGTTTTTCCAAAAGAATTGCTTTTGCAAAACCAATGCGCGAATACTGTACCACGTGACATAAAATATTGCAACGCTCTTCCGGGTCTATTCCTCGTCATTGGCTGAGACAGCACCATTGGCTTCTGCTACTGTCGATCACCACCAATGAGCTAAGAAGGAGAGAGCAGGGTCAGGACTGAGCCGCGCTCTGTGGGTGAATAGAAACAGAGCAAACTGCTTGTTACGGGGGCACTCAGCAGGAGGGGAGAGACAAGGAGCGCCCTCAGGGGTGTCCAGAGAAAAGAAGGATCGGGCTTCTCTGTGCACACCCACTGTACAGAGCAGGTAAGTATACCATGTTTGTTAAAAAAATGCCTTTGCTATCACTTTAAACACATTTTAATAAAGTTATTTAAAAGCCTCCCTTGTGTAGACTTATAGAAGCTACGAGACAGCTGCTGGGTTTTGCCATCTTGGAACTAATGCCTGTAGACTGAAAATGTTACTTAGGTAAAACTAAGAACAATGTCATGTGGAGAGGGAGGGGCTATGCTACATAATTCACTCTTACTGATGAAGTCACATTTGCTAGCAAGTTCAGAGGTCCTTTGAAAGTGAGTAAAAATTGTTAATGGCAAGCAAAAAAGCTGCAAATAAACATTTCAGATACTTGATTTTTCTATACTTTTGCCTCCAATTTTTTAGGTATGTGACCATGTCTCCTAAATGTGGCAAAAGTTAAGGTCCCGTATGCAGCCAGGGAATAGAGTTCAGTTCAATTCTATTGTGTGCTTTCTGTTCTGGCGACTATGGTCAACTGTATAGGTTTTCACTTACAGTGGTCCTGAAATCAAATATTGAAGGTTTGCTGTCCTTTTAGGAAACTTCTAAAAATGTTAATTGTGCCTAAGCAGTACCCTGAAAAATTAGGGGAAGGGGATAGGAAGGGATAGCATTGGTGTAACAACCTTAATTTTGGTTTTCCCTTTTTAATATTCCTAACAGCAACAGAAGGGTTAGGCTGTCTGCAGAGAATGAGGGGTGAGCATATTGAATCCAAGGGCGCCAAACTTTGAGGACCCATTTGTGTGAATTAGGAGTTTTACTGTTTATAGGTAGCCAGTTTGTGCTGGAGTTTGAAGGAGGGGGAATAAGGAAGGAAGAGCATTAGCCAGGTTACTTTTAGGATGAGATTATAACAACTAGTGATCGACCGATATCGTTTTTTTATTACCGATACTTTGGCCAATGCATATCGGTATCGGCCGATATTGGCCGATATTTTCATACATTACAATTTTTTTTTCTTGACAGGTACTCTTGTGGAGGGATCTGGGGGTCTAAAAGATGCCCAAACCCCTCCTCTGCACTTAAAAGCAGTCAAAACACCAAGTTTGGCTGTTTTGAATGCTTTAATTTTTCTGAATTTGGCGCCAAGTACCCGAAACCGATATATATCGGCGTTTCCGATAATTGGTCGATCCCTAATAACACAGCGTAAAAGTCTGAATATTTTGGTTCAGAGTTGGCTTAGCATTGGGTAAGTCACACAGACGTACATGACATCTCCAGTTGAATTTATGAGATTTCATGTGGAGGAGATGTGCAAGCTTGGAAGGTAACCTGCACCAACGAGTGAAGACTTTGAAGGCCAGTTCTACAGAAGTGGTATTAATAGTGCTGGTAAGACTGTGGACCAAATTTGTTGCCAATCTTCAACAGATTTAGATGTTTAAATCTTTCCTTTTTAGAAGTGTGAGTCAGGTGTAGGTTAAGGCAAGAATAAAGTAATTTCTCTTTCGTTCATTGACGGACACAGCTCCTGATTCTTCTTAACCATTGGGTTATACTGCCCCCCTAGGTAGGAAAAAGCTTGACTATACCTATGGGCAGTCCCAGGGGGTATACACCCACTCTCAGCTATAGGCACTCCGTTTTTTCTGCCTTGTCAGGAGTGGGGACCTAGTTCCTTGCTGGTATCTCTGGTCCTGGCGATTTTTTATTTTTAAATGTAATTTTTTCCTTTCTTTATTATTTTGTTCCTGTAAGAATCTACAATTAATTGCCAGACTGGGCGATGGAATGAATAATCTAGATCCAGAGGGTCCCCCCAGTCTGGCCAGCGACCGCGTGCAGACTGCAGCTCTGCGCTAGGTCGGCCGCATCATAGCCCCACTGGACGGGAGCTGGGCCTGCAAGTTAAAGTCTCGTGAGGACGCATACAACCTGGCCTTGGCCTGAGTCACAGAGTTTCACCTGGCTGACAACACCCACATTAAAATGGAGCGGTGGTCTGTCCGGAGCAGTGCCTACCCTTTTCCAGGCATTATAGGTAGCTCTCCCCCCTCTACTCCTGGAGGGTTTTGGGGTGAACGTGGGCCCCTCCCTGGGACCATGGGACCCCCGGGTCTCCCTCCCCCCCCCCCCCAGCCACTCTAAAATGTTGGTGGTCACTGTGGGTCTTTCAGTCCCCCTCCCTCCCTGGATGAGGTTATGAGCTGGCTGTTGTCACATGCTCTTAAGGGGGGCTGGGTGGAGTTGCTGCTGACTGGGTTTTCCTGGTGCGCAACAGGGGGTTGAGCTGGGTTCCCTGCCACCCTCTGGGTTGGTGACCAGGGCAGGGATGTCTTCTGGCCCACTTGCAGTGCTTTTTGGGCTGGGGGAGCAGATAGTTTAGCATCCGTGGGTACCTGCCTCACACGGCCTGAAACCGGACAAAAATGTAGGCCGCGGCTTTGCGACCTATTAGTCAGAAACTGTGTGACGTGGCCCCTGTGAGGATGGCTGAAGCCACTGCCTCCCGTTTGGGCATCTGCCCTTCTCTCTGCTGCCCCTGGGTGGTAGGCTCCACTGGGGCTCGCGGCTGGGCGCCCACAAAAATTTAAGCCGCGGCCTACTGGGCCATGCAGCTGAGTCGGGAGCCTCTGTTGGGGGGAGGCCCCAGTGCATTTAGCTCCAGCCCCCACTCTTTCTTTGGGCATCTGCCGGGCTGCGATCTGTGCACTCATGGCTGAGCCTCCACAAAAATTTAGGCCATGGCTTGCGACCTGCTAGACCATGTGGTCAGCTTGGTGCCTCCCTTAGAAAGGGTGGCACTGTGGGGGTGCTTTTTTTTTTTTTTTTTTTTTTTTTTGCCTATTCCAGTAGGTGGTCCATTTGTGGGCCCTTGGTCGGCGTCCTTTTTGCGGGATGGCAGGTGGCGGCCTCCCCTGATTGTTATTTTTTCCGGGTGAGCTTAGTATATGGTGACCCTACTGGGTCTGCGTCCACACACCCTGAGTGTTCAGATAGTGAGAATGATTCCTCTGTTCCTTTTAGCCGTGCATGAAAAGGCGTTGGATGCACTGATTGTGTCAATGCATGAAACTTTAAAACTGGAGGATGCAGCTGATGCTTCATTAGAAGCGCCGGCCCCTTTTGCCACCAACAGTCCCTCCAAAGCTGTGAGGGTGTTCCCCTTTCCTTCTTACTTTGGCAACATTGTCACAAAACAGTGGGGTTGTCCAAAATGCACTCTTGTGATCCCTAAGCGTTTTGCTCTGCGGTATCCTTATCCTTATGAGGATTCCCTGCTTAAAAAGTGGACGGTCCCACCTGTAGCAGACTCGCCGGTTTCCAGGTTAAATAAAGCTACCTCAATTCTGGTTGAGGAATCCCCGGCCTTTAAAGATCCGGCTGATATAAGGGCAGAGGCTCTGGCCCACCAGATATATGGTCACTGTGACTGGTTTGGCACTTTGGCCGGTATTTACTATTGCCCTGGTGTCGCAAACTCTGACCGAGTAAGCTAAACTTTTACGCCAGGACCTGGAGGGGAAACCACTTCCCCCTGCTTTTGCGGAGCTGGCGGATCAGTTGGTCCAGGGGCTACAGTTTATCTGTAATGCCTATTTGGATGCAGCTCTTTTGATTTCTAGGCGGTCTGTATCAGCAGTGGTCCTTCGGCGTATTATCTGGCTGAAATGCTAGTCTGTGGAATCAGACTTCTAAGAAGGCCTTATCTGATCTCCCCTTTGTAGGGAAATGCTTGTTTGGAGTTTCCTTGGATGACATCATTGAGGGGCTCACAGGGGGGAAGAGTACTCTTCTTCCACAGTGAAAAAAATGGACTAAGTACGCTCCCAGGTAGCGGTATCCTGGGCGTCTATCTAGCATAAGTGCCACATTCTATTGGAAGATTGGAAAAAAAACTAAATAGAGAGAAACATGGACTTTGGAGGCACTGGGTACTTAAAAATATATATATTTTTTAAATAGTATGTATAAAAACATCAAGAAAAAAAAGCACAAAGACCAAAACAATGTACCATCCCATTCATAGAGGGAGACATATTAGTACAGAGTAAACAATTCTGGCAGTTAGACTAGTAGTGGAATAATGAGCAGGTACACAACATTTGAATAACAATTTTGAGTAATTGATACTTCATCAAAGCGATCCGACCAAAGGTGACAGGGAGGTATACTGTCTTCCAGGGAGATTGGACGATGTGTTAACACATAGGCATTATGTTCCGTTGAGCCATAGTGCTCGACATGTTTTGCGTTAAGCTTCCTCTGGAGCTAATGAATCAATTCTCTGTACATGGTCAGCAAGTAATGATGTTGAAGGTAACCAAGTTAGTAAGCAACGGGGAGAGTGGATGAAGGGTCCAAGTCGTCAAGAGTCAATGAGGGAACCTAAACGCTACCAATCATTATTGGCCAGCAGCTAGAGCATATAGCACATCAGCTGGTATGCCACAAAGGTAACCTATGGTAAAGCAGAGGTATCTGCATAGTATATAGTAATAATGTTCAATGCTCTTTCATGGAGGGGTCAATAAACATGCCCCTAAAGGACTCCTGACCCGTATGTATCACTCTCTCCGGATGGGGAGTAAACCGCCATTGGGAAGAGTACTTTTCTCCAACAGGCTAACAAGGGCAATGAGCCCTGTCATAGACGTGGGCCATACTTCTCGGCTCATAAGAGGTTTTTTTGTTCCTCAGGATCTGTAGACAAGGGATCAAAGCCCTTCAGGGCTCCGCCTGAGGTTCCAAAGGAACCTGGTCTGGGAAGCCATGAGCAGGCTCTTCCAGACCTGTGGACAAGGCTTCCTCTTTATGAAGGGGTGCCCTCAACCGTTTCAGGGGTTGGGGGGGAGGTCTTCACTGGTTTCCGGATCCGTGGACCTCACTGGTACAGAACAAGTGGATCCACAAAGTAATTCGGTCCGGCTACAAGATTGAGTTTCGGTCTTATCCTCCGGAAAGGTTCTTCCCTTCCAACCTGCGCTTGTCCCCAGATCGCTGTGTCCATTAGTGAACGTCTGCGAAAATTTTTTATTTTTGTTACCGTAAAATCCCTTTCTCTGAGTTCATTGATGGACACTTCTTGTGGCTAACTGGATTGCCTATGCAGAGAGGGACTTGATATCAGCCAGGACTGCCTATAAGGTACTGCCAAGTTTCTTTTTCTGTCTACTGTCCTACTCCTGTAGGTGGCGATATAACACTAAGGTCTAGAATAGGAGATGCTATGTCCATCAATGAACTCGGAGATAGGGATTTTACAGTGAGTAACAAAAAAAATCCATTTATCTTTTCAGTGTGGTTGCTGTGGACCAAAATCTTAACTTTTGACATTGCTGTTATTTTTCAATGTAATTTCAATACATGTGTGATAACCCCATATGTTCTCCTTTCAGACATACAACAGCTGTGCCAGACTGTGCTTGAACCAAGAAAACGTGTGTTTATCCGGTTCTGCCATGAAGACGGAAAGTTGTGTGGTTAAAGTAAGTGAAGGCTTTATCCTGTAAATGTTGAGAGGTGTTGTTTAGCTCTGTGCACAATTTCAGAATTTATATGTTTATTCCCCGTTTGGTATTTTAAAGTGATTTTCTACTTTAATTGAAAGACTCCGCAACCTCTAGGTCCACCTGTCGGCAGACCACCAATTTCCACAACAATCTTCCTATAGGATGATATGCGCATTTAAAATGTTTTATGCATGTTTTTACCTGTAAAATCCTCCCTTGTGTAGAAATCCAAAAGCCCTGAGAGTGCCGCCATCTTGGGTGAGAAGTCAGCAGCCTCCCCAATCTCAGAGTTGTCATTCAAGTGTCACTCTGTGTTCCTTTTCGTACCTTCTTCTGGCAGCTACATAAAGTCATTTAGGGAGATGAAGGGAGGGGCAGAATAGCTAGACCATCACAGGCAGAGTACATACACACTCACAGCCATGGCAGTAGAGAGTGCGAACTGTCGCTGTGCTAGGAAATCTACACATTGCAAATAAGTAAACGAGGTTTTTATTTATTTATTTTTTTTTTTTTTTTAAAGAAAAAAAACACTTCCTTTTAAGTAATTAAAAAAAAAAAAAAAAAATCTATGCTTTTACATGCAATTTGAAAGTTGGTGACAGGTAGGAAAATAACCTTTAGTGTATCTGTGAAGGATTTCAGCAATCCAGGTCATTGGAATCTAGTGATTAGTGTTTGGATTGGTGTGAACAAGCTCTAGATAAGATATAACTGATGGTAAAGAATTCCCTGGCATTTAATCTGTTAGGGTTAGTCCAGTCACCATGATGCACTCCAATTAAAGTGGAACTAAATCCATTAATTTAACGGTTTGCCAAAACTGTTACATTCAAGACAGTTGTTTGTGATCTAAGATGGCCGCTTCCTTTGTTAAGAATAGGAGGGTTTACTTCCAATCTAAAACAGGCCTTATTTAGATGTATGTTAATTGTTCACAATTTAAAGGATAACTTTACTTTAAAGTGTTTGTAAGGGCAAAACCTAACTAACTCCTAACCTACTCTTATCCACATTCTAAGCCTAATTTATCTAGTCCAGTAATGAAAAGATCGCTATACTTACCTATTCTGCAGCCACTGCGGTCCAGTCCTAGGCTGAGCTGTCCTTGGCAGATTCAGTGTGTAGGAGAGGCAGTCAACAATGGAAGCCCCATAGTAACTCTATGGGTGTAGTCACTTCCTAGACATTTCCCAGCTGTTGTTGGCTTTCCCCTGCACACATAGGGTGCAGCTGGAGACCCGGACCGGTGTGGCCTCAGGTGATTGTAGCAATTTTTTTTTCTTTACAGGGTTAGGTAGATTAGGCTTACAGTTGGGGTGGGAACAGGTTTAGAGTTGCGCTCAGGAACAGGTATTCGTTTTTCGCAAACGAGTTCAAACTATTTTTTGACTGGTGTATGTCTAGCACAAGCTTTTAAATGTTCTCTGTCTAAATAATGACCCTTTCCAGTGACGGAGAGCCACTGATTGGGTGGCTTTAACTGAAGATCAGTCCCTTAGGCCCCTTCAGCAGAAATCACATGACTAGTCCTATGGCACTGGTCACATGATGTGCAACTAGAGGGATCACAGAACCATATTTATAGTAGAACAGGATTATAGAAACTATCATGGATGTAATTTTTGAGTGTAAGGCAGTGCTAAGCTGGTATTCAGTCTGTCACTTAGCCAGGATCTGGTGACATCATCATGTCAGAAGATAGTTTGTTCCTCAAGCCCAAATTATGTCACCGGCTGCTTGTGTGAATCCTTTGAAACAGAAGCCAGACAGACTATAGATCTGTGTTGTTTGTGAATGATGGGTACACAGTTACTGCTGTTTATCTAATTGTATTCTATTACTTGATATATTTTAATTTCATTTTTTTTTTTTGTGTGGAATTAAAGAAAACCAACATGGAAACAAAATCATTTGCTCCGGATTCTGTTTTTTTTTTTTTGCTCCTAACTTGCGCTTTTTATTTAATTAATTTTAATAGTGTAGTTGTTTAGTTTTGAGAATTATAACTACGGGACAGAAAATATTTCAATTGAGGTGATGCGGTAATTCTGATTATGGTATGAAAAGCGCATGCTGTTTAATGAGCTACCACGTCCTTTTCTCTTCAGTGATAGCAAACATTTTCCTTGAGTTATGAGCAAACAAGAGTAACCATTTCTATGTGTCATTTTACTAAAACACCAGTTAATAGAAACAGTGCTGATATAAAAACTGAAAGATAAAAGAACAAATTGTGAGAATCCCTTAGCCAATGAGATCCTTTACTTTTGTTGTCTTTTTTTTTTTTCCCTCCAACCTGCTCTTGAAAATGGCATCTGGAATCCTATCGTTTTGCTGTTCACAGGCTTGACACTTTGTCCTGGTTGAGTTGAACACAATAGTAGAACACTTTTCATACATGCATTTTTTGGAGTAGTTAAAAGCATGGGAAACTACATGGCAAAATGCATATATGGGTGCATATCATGCCTTTGCTTGTGGTTTTTATTGCAGCAAAAATATAAATGTCAAGAGTCCAATGGTTGTTGGGGACTGAACTTCTGATAGAAATGCACTATTTTTAATAAATCTTGATAGAGATATTACATACATATAAAGTATTTAGTGTGTGTGTGTGTGTATGTGTGTGTATGTGTGTGTGTATATATATATATATATATATATATATATATATATATATATATATATATATATATATATATATATATATATATATATATATATATATAATGCGGTATGTATGTATACACACACTCACACACTATATACCATACCATACTGCCAAAAGTATTGGGACACCTGCTTTTACATGCACATGAACTTTAATGGCGTCTTAGTCTGTTGGGTTCAATCTTGAGTTGGCCCACCCTTTGCCGCTATAACAGCTTCAACTCTTCTGGGAGGGCTGTCCACAAGCTTTAGGAGTGTCTATGGAAATGTTTGACCAACCTTCCAAAAGCACATTTGTGAGGTCTGGCACTGATGTGGACAAGAAGGCCTGGCTCACTGTCTGCCTGTGCTCTAATTTATCCCAAAGGTGTTGTGTTGTGTCGGGTTGAGGTCAGGACTCTATGCAGGCCAGTCAAGTTCCTCCACCCCAAACTCACTCATCCATGTCTTTATGGACCTTGCTTTGTGCACTGGTCCAAATCATTTGGTGGAGGGGGGATTATGGTGTGGGTTTTTTTTCAGGGCTTGGGCTTGGCTCCTTGGTTCAAGTATAGGGACCTCTTAAGGCGTCAGCATATCAACCCATTTTGTACTATTTCATGCTCCCAACTTTTGTTTGGGAATGGTCCCTTCCTGTTCCAACATGACAAAGCAAGGTCTATAAAGACATGGATGATTGAGTAGTTTGAGATCGAGTTTGGGGTGGAGGAACTTTACTTGCCTGCACAGTAAAAATAAAAAAATAAAATAATGTAGTTGCATAGGTTTGCAAACCCTCATATAACTGGAGATGTAGCTGTGTTTAGAATTAAGCAATCACATTCAGACTCATGTTAAATAGGAGTCTGTACATACCTGCCATTATTTAAAGTTCCTCTGATTTACTCAGTTGTTCTAGTAGGTCTTTCCTGACATTTTCTTAGTCGCATCTTACAGCAAAAACCATGGCCCACAGAGAGCTTCCAAAGCATCAGCTGAATTTCATTGTTTAAAGGTATCAGTCAGGAGAAGGGAACACAAGAATTTCCAAGGCATTAAATGTACCATGGAACACAGAAAAGACATTCATCATCAAGTGGAGAAAATATGGCACAACAGTGACCTTACCAGGAACTGGACGTCCCTCCATAATTGAGTAAAAGACGAGAAGAAAACTGGTCAGGGAGGCTGCCAAGAGGCCTACAGCAACATTAAAGGAGCTGCCGCAATATTTGGCAAATACCGGCTGTGTGGTACATGTGTCATTAATCTCCCGGATTCTTCATATGTCTGGGCTATGGTGTAGAGTGGCAAAACGAAAGCCCTTTCTTATGAATCCAAGCCCGGCTAAATTTTGCACATCTGAAGTCTCCCAAAAGCATGTGGTAAAGTTGGTTATGGTCTGAATAACCCAAGGTTGAACTTTTTGGCTATAATTCCAAAAGACAACACTGCCCCAAAAGAACACCATACCCACATTGAAGCATGGTGGTGGCAGCTTCATGCTTTGGGGCTGTTTTTCTTCAGCTGGAACAGGGGCCTTGGTCAAGGTAGAGGGAATTATGTTTCAAATACCAGTCAATATTGGCACAAAACCTTCAGGCTTCTACTAGAAAGCTAAACATGAAGAGGAACTTGATCTTTCAGCATGACAATGACCCAAAGCATACATTCAGATCAACAAATGAATGGCTTCACCAGAAGAACATTAAAGTTTTGGAATGGTCCAGCCAGAGCCCAGACCGTAATCCGGTTGAAAATCTGTGGGGTGATCTAAAGAGGGCTGTGCACAGGAGATCTGACAGATTTGGATTTGCAAAGGAGAGCGGGCAAATATTGCCAAGTCAAGATGTGCCATGCTGATAGACTCCTAACCAAAAAGACTGAGTGCTGTAATACAATCAAAAGGTCCTTCAACAAAGTATTAGTTTAAGGGTGTGCACACTTATGCATCCATATTTTCTTCTTTTTTTTTTTTTTTTTTTTTTACTTCCCTCCACCTAAAAGATTTCAGTTTGTTGTTCAACTGAGTTGTACAGTTTATAGGTCACATTAAAGGTGCAATAAGTTTTGAAATGATCTATCTTTGGCCTTTTTTTTTTTTTTTTTTGACATCACAGAAACCTGACATTTCTCTGTCGCTCATTGACATACGTAGTCCTCCTTGATTAATATCAACTCGGGTTATACTGCCCTTTACAGGAGTAGGACTAGACAGGAAAGAAAACGTTCTGGCCACACCCTAGGGGCAGTCCCAGAGGGTATATCCTCTCACTTCCTGCTACAGCAAATCAGTTTTTTTCTGTCTAGTTAGGAGTAAGGACCTAGATTCCTTGTTGTGCATCTTCGGTCCTGGCAAGATTTTTTTTTTAGAAATACTTTTTTAGACAGCTTTTTTTCTCCAGTGTTCCTGTGAGATCTTCAAGCAAGTACGCTGAAACTGGGCGACGGGCTGGATGTTGAGATCCAGTGGTCACCCCAGTTCAGCCTACGAGCGCGTGCAGGCCATAGCTCCGCGCTGGGTCGGCCGCGACATAGTCCCACTGGACGGGGACTGACCCTGCGAGTTAAACGTCTCGCCTGGACGCCAATGACCAACAGAGTCACGGCGTCCGTATTGGTCGACAGCCCCCCCACCCCGGTGGAGAGGGGTTCTGTCAGGAGTTGGCGCCCGCCTGGTTCCGGTATGGTGAGTAGAATGTTCCCCCTCTCCCCCTGTCGGGTTTGTTGGTGGACGCGGGCCCCTCTCTGGGATGGTCGGACACTCGGTTTTCTGGGTCTCCCCTCTATCCTATAACAGGTCACAGATCCCCCAATTTGAGTGTGATTTTTGTGAATAGAAACCAGGAGGCATGGTTTGGGAGCTGACTATCTAAAAGTCACTATATGACTGTAAGGGTGACTGAAGTCAGTGGCCGACTACTAAGAGGCATTACTATTGAGGTATAGAGGTATCCTACCTGTCTAGTGTGTACACAGGCCGATGCCTATGCCTGAGTTACTGCAGCCACAGATCGCCATCCCTCCAGAAAGCTGGTCACTTCCACAGGCCACACAGCCTCCCGCAGGCCGAGGCACTTCCGCAGGCCGCACAGGCCGAATGCACACATCCCGCAGGACGCTGCTAGCTTGCAAGCCGCCGCTATCCTACACAGGCCGCCGCCATTTTCCTGCAGATCGCACGAGGCCGCCATATTGCTGTAGCCTCGTGTCTCCAGCATGTTTGAGGTGACCAAACACCTCATGGAGTAATTGGGAGGCGCCGGAAGGCGTGTAAAGGGGCGGAGCCGCCTCCTTGCCCCAGGGAAAGCAAGCCAAAGACTTCCTGTCTGTAACAGACAGTGCTGGAAGCAGTTTGATAAGAAACTTCTGTGCATCAGGTGAGCTTTGGGGTCTCTCTCTCTCTCTCTCTCTCTCTCTCTTTCTGAGGGGTCCAAGCAGGTAGACTGAGGGGCGCTACTGCGCTGGGGGACTAAGTTAAAAAAAAAAAAATGTTTTTTTCTTGCAATTAATTTTTTTGTTTGCTGGCAAGTGTCTTGTTACATGAACCCTGCCACTCATGTATCCCCACCTGATCCCCTCGGGGTGGCCGCAGGACCCTCCAGTACCCCACTTGTGATGATGCATTATCAGCAGCTTTGGAGTCTTTGGTATCCCGGGTGGAGGTAGCCTGTCAGGGACAGGGGTCAAGAAGATCGACCCCCGCCTACCCCTATGTCATCTGATACTTCAGATACGGATTCTGAGCTTGTCATTGCCGGGAAACCTTAAATCTTGAGGTTACTCCGGCAGAGGTAGCTGAGACTCCTATTCCTTTTTTGGTACTAGCAAGCCTACCAAAATGGTGAAGGGTTTCCCTTGCCCAAATGGGGTCTTCCGTAAACGAGCCCCTGCTATTTCCAAACGCATTGCTAGGCGCTATCATTTTGAGGAATCCCTCATTACAAAGATGGACGGTACCACCAATAGTGGACTCACCGATTTCCAGACTAAATAAAGCCACTGTTATCTCGTTGGATGGACAGAATGGGCCCCACCCATCTCTAGGGTGGGGGGAAGTCTTCACCGGTTTCCGGATCCAGGGCTTTCCAGAATCCCGGATAAATGGGTTCGCAAGGTCATATGGTCAGGATACAAGATCGAGTTTCGATCACTTCCACCGGTGCGATTCTTCCCTTCCAATATTCGACATCCCCGGGTCGCTTAAAAAGCTTTGCGGGGAACAGCTTGATGCAACAAGCAGTGGTAGTTCCCATTCCTTGGAGGAGTTCTAGTCGAACCTGTTCACAATGCCCAGGAAAAAGGGCTAGGTGTGTCCAATTCTGGTCTTGGAAGAGATGGAGTCCATCCATACAGTGGTGGCCTCCCTGCATCAGGGGGATTTCCTGGCGTCCATAGACATTTAGGATGCCTATCTTCATATCCCCATCTTCGCAGGACATCAGCGTTTTCTTTGCTTTTCCCAAAGATCATCCCTGGTTCCCACCAGGAGACTGAACTATCTGGGCCTAATTTTGGATACATCCTTGGCAAAAGTGTTTCTCCAGGCGGAGAAACTCCAGAAGATTCAGTCAATGATTCGGATGTTGCTGTCCGTCAACTGGCTGGGATTGATGGTCGCCTCCTTAGAGGCAGTACCGTTTGCCCAGTCTCATACCCGAATTCTCCAAAGAGGAGATTCTTCTCATATGGAATCGGAATCCCGATTCCCTGGACAATCGGATCCGATTGAGCTAGCAGACCAGGGAGGCTCTGGTCTGGTGGCTTCGGTCTCCGATGCTCAGCCAGGGGAAGTCATTTCTTCTGATAAATTCCAGGTTACCGATAAAGGTGTTGGAACTGAAGAGCGATCAGTCCAGTCTGATTTACTGGACCGAGCAGCTCCAGGGCAGTCCGGTTCGGATCCAATCGGACTATGCCACGGTCATGACTTATGTCAATCACCAAGGGGCACCAAGAGTGCCCTGGCGGCCATAGAAATGGCCAACATTCATTATTGGGGGAACAGTTGTTCCAGTTTTCTCCGCAATATTTATCACTAAGGTGGACAGGCAGATTATTTCAGCCGTCAGATTCTGGATCAAGAGGAATAGTCTCTTCATCCAGAGGTATTTCACCAGCTGTCCCTTCATTGGGGCACCCCGGATATGGATCTGTTGGCAGGTTGGCTCAACAGGGCTCGCGCCCGCGATCCTCTAGCGGACGCAGCAGACGCGCAGAGCGCTCCGTAGGGGCAGTATCAGCTACTGTATGTCTTCCCCCCCCCCCTCTCAAGTTACTGCTGAGATTTCTCCGCAGGATAGAGGTGGAGGGAACTCCAGTTATCCTGGTAATTCCGGGCTGGCCTCGTCAAGCCGGGTACGCCGACTTGGGCAGGCTAATCGCAGACGCTCCTTGGAGACTTCTTCTCAGGGAGGATCTGCGGTCTCAAGGACCGATCTTCCATCGTGCTTTATAGTCGCTGGTTTTAACGGCCTGGCCATTGAGACCCAGGTACTGAAGGACAGGGGATTGTCAGCTTCAGTTATTCCTACTCTAATTAAAGCAAGGAAAGCGACTTCTAGCAAAGTCTATTATCGCACATGGAAGACTTATATTGCGTGGTGTGAATCGTTGGGATTTCCCCCACGTACCTATTTGGTGACCCGAATTTTGGCTTTTCTGCAAAAGGGGGTTGAGCAGAAACTATCCTTGAGCACCATCAAGGGTCAGGTTTCAGCGTTAGCAATCTTCTTTCAGAAGCCGCTGGCTACTCATTCCTTGGTGCGGAATTTCATCCAGGGGGTGCGGCACTTGGCTCCGCCAGTGCGCGCGCCCTTACCGCCCTGGGATCTTAATTAGTTTTGTCGGTTCGGCAGAAACCTCCCCTTGAAAATATCAGAGATTCCCTTGCTTACATTATCCCAGAAGGTGGCCTTCTTGGTGGCTATCACTTCTGCACGCAGGGTGTCAGAACTGGCTGCATTATCATGCCATTCCCCATATCAAGTGGTTCATAGGGATAAGATAGTTCTTCATCCGAAGCCATTCTTTCTTCCTAAGGTTGTTTCAGATTTTCATCTGAATGAAGATATTGTGCTACCTTCCTTGTGTCCTAAGCCCAATCATCCTCGGGAATGTGCGTTGCATTCCTTGGATGTAGTTCGGGCAATCAGGGTATACCTGAAGACTACGGAATCGTTCCGTAAAACGGATTCACTTTTTGTGATCACGGATGGCCCCAGAAAGGGGTTGCCTGCATCTGCCGCGACTATCTCCAAATGGATTAGACAGACTGTGGTACAGGCTTATTCTATTTAAGGGTCGGAATCCTCCGTTCCCTGTTAAGGCGCACTCTATTCGGGCGCTTAGTGTTTCCTGGGCCTTCCACCATCAGGCGTGAGGGGTCCAGGTTTTCAAGGCGATTACTTGATCGTCGGTTCATACCTTTACAAAATTTTAAAAAGTTGATGTGATGGCATCGTCGGATGCCTCATTTGGCCGCAAAGTTTTGCAGGCCGCAATTTGAGGAGAACGTTGGTCTACCTCGAGGGTTTGTTGGGTTTTTTCACTTAGGTCTCATCTTTTTGCTCGATGAGTCCTTTGATGCTTCTGGTTGGCTCCGGTTGGGCCTTCTGGATTTTGATTTCTGTTATCCCACCCCTAATTTGTGGCACTGCTTTGGGACGTCCCGAGTTGATATTAATCAAGGAGGACTACGTCTGTCAATGAGCGACAGAGAAAAATGGATTTTTGTAAAATCTTACCGTAAAATGCTTTTCTCTTAATCTCATTGACAGACGTAGTACCCGCCCCTCTGTTTTTGAGTTGGGTTGGGTTAAATTCTCTAAACACTGCTTTGTGACATAACTGATTTGCTGTAGCAGGAGTGAGAGGATATACCCTCTGGGACTGCCCCTAGGGTGTGGCCAGAACGTTTTCTTTCCTGTCTAGTCCTACTCCTGTAGAGGGCAGTATAACCCGAGTTGATATTAATCAAGGAGGACTACGTCTGTCAATGAGCTTAAGAGAAAAGGATTTTACGGTAAGATTTTACAAAAATCCATTTTTTTAACAGGGGTGTGTAGACTTTTTAAATCCACTGTACAGTCTCTTTATCTGCAAAGACTTCAAGTGACCTCATCAGGCTTAGGCAATAGGTAAAGTTTTTTTTTTTTTTTGCATTTGGGAGGGGGAGATGAAAATAATGGCACATGGTCTATTTATGTACCGTCCACTTATGTCTGCATCATCAGAGAATGCAAAGTTGGTTGACATTTTCCAGCTCCCCCTTACTTTCCAACACTGCCACTAAAGCTCTAAGCAGCAGGAATTGTTTTTCCTCCATGCACGTTCACATAGTCAAATATGCCAGAACTATTTGGATCCTGTTGACATTTGACTCTGTATATTGGTAAAATTTTAAAGTTGACCCATGCTTAGAGAAATATGCTGTCTGCAATTTCTGAAAAGTTGTAATGCTAATCTTTTGACCCCAGTTCTTCCTGAATTGCTGTCCTTCAGGACCAGACACAGCCAGTGAAAACTGAGAAATCCAAACTCTTGTGTCCTTGCTTTTACGTCGATGACCGTTTTAAAACCAGAGGATTAGTATGACAGCCGTTCAGTAGTATTTTCAGCAGGCTAGACCAGTGATTTATTTCATAAAATAGCCTATCTAATGAAGTTTAGATCACTTGAACCAAAAAAACAAATTGGATAATGATAAAAAAAAAAAAGATATTGATGCCAAAAATGAATTGTATTTTATTATATCTGCCAAAGTTTAAAATCTTCCTATGGCTGCCATTTCTTTTTTTTTTTTTAACAATGAACCATTTTCTCATGCCATTATTTGTATTTTCAGTCACTGAAAAATAAAAAAAATGAAAACAAAAAGTACAATTCCACATTTTGGCACATAATAGGAACTCCTGTTGGGGTTGCTCCTTGAAAAAAGTTATACAACAAAATCCAGAATTCTCTTGTTGATGGATTCGCAATGAAGTGGCAGCAAGGTTTCATTTATGGTATAGTTAAATATAGGTATGTGTGTGTGTGTTTTTTTTTTTTTTTTTTTTCTTTCCACAACTTTATTCTATTGTATTGTATTTATCGCCCTGTGCGTTCATTAGAAAAATGATCAGGAACAAAGTCCTCCAAGCAGAATGAACGGTAGGGGTACGCGCTGATGCATGTCCGATCACCCGCACGGAGGAGATCACATGGCTTCTTCAAAAGTCAAACGATCAATTTGCCTCGTTTTGGCACTGTACTTAATGCACAAACAGTGCGATCTGCGGGGCTGTAATTGCATTGTTAAGGCCAAGGAACAAGCCTTTGCCTTTTCAGCAGACAGCTGGCAGGGAGAGAGGCATGTTGTTAGGAAAGAGAGAGGCAAGGCAAATAAAATTACTGCTAACGCTCAGAGATCGGCAGGAGCCCTACTTGCCTAATCTTACCGGTGGGAGCAAGCGGCTGTTGTAATCCAATTATAGCAGCATAAGCAATTTGTTAGACACTCCGCATAATGTAACAATTTCCCAATAAACTCTGACTTGTAATAACGTCGGCAAGAGCCCACATAAATCTGCCCGAATGGTGGGGGCTGGAGGATTCGGCTGGGGGCTTGTAATTGGCATCATCAGCACATTTTGTAGTGCAGTCTTTTAGTGCAGGGATTTTAAAGTGCCTGTCAAAGTGTACCCCAAACCATTCCTCCACCCCGGGTGAAGTGGGCTGTCGTTCCCAGATCACAGGTTTATTTTATAAATAAATACATTTTTTATTTGTATCATTGATGAGGTGAGAAGCAAAGCCTGGTAAACCATGGAATCCAGCAAAAAGCCATCTCTCGATGACTGGGTTTCTCCAACAGCCATAGGTGTATTTACATTGGTTGGCGTGAGTTACTGCACATTGCACATCATTGTGTTTTAATTATTTTAATGTTGAACTTTGAGGAAAATTTAAAAAATGACCCCTAAAATGGTGCTCCCCACGCTGCATGGGTTAAATGCTCTTTTTTGTCTAGGGTGAACGTTGCATATAGTTGACTTATTCCTGACACCTACCTACCTACCTACCTTCCTCCTAGCTGCATGACTGAACTCCTGAAGCCTGTTACTTTTTGCTCTGACTGACACGGGCAATCCCAATGTCAACATGTACAATGCAGCACCAGCAGTCCTGCATTGTATTTCAAGATGCTTAGGGCCTGACTGCAAAACCGTGTCAGAAAGGAGAGCGCCGACTGGTGGGCGGGAGGGAGGGAGAAATAAATTAAGTTACATAGTCCAGTTGAAAAAAAAAAGACACAAGTCCCATTGTTCAATAAATAAAAAAAATCATCCTATACCCACAGTTGATCCAGAGGAAGGCAAAAAAACCCCAGCAAAGCATGATCCAATTTGCTCCAGCAGGGGAAAAACACCCCCTAATCCCCTGAGAGGTAATCAGATATTCCTTGGATCAACTTTTCTTATACATGTTAGTATCCAGTTACGATATGTACATTAAGGAAAAAATACAGGCCTTTTTTTTTTAAGCAATCTACTGAGTTGGTCAAAATCAGCTCTTGAGGGAGTCTATTCCACATTTGCACAGCTCTTACTGTGAAGAAACCTTTCCGTATTTGGAGACTAAATCTTTTCTTCCACATGTAAAGAGTGCCTTCTCGTCCCCTGTGATGACTTTTAATTGAAGTATAGTTGTTCTTCCTCTTCCTCCTAGATGAAACAAGCAAGCAAAAAATTTGGGGGAGCATACCCATGTATTTCTAAAGCTGGTGCAGCTATGAACCAAAAGCTATGAACCAAATTTGGTAGTAATTTCTTTTGCATGTGTGCGCTATTCTTTTTTAATATAGATGAAACAAGCGTTTACCCCCCCCCCCCCTACAGAGCCCAGCTGCAGAGATTAAAAAAAAATATATATATATATATATACATACATACATACATGCATACATTGACAAAAAATTCCCCTAGGGGTGGGACTATTAGGCACAATAGTATAAAATAGAACATATATCTATAAAAGATTTATATTTATTGAGTACACATAGAAAAAAATACAACAATAGTTGGTATATGCATTAAAAACAAGCAATGCAAGCACACTGTGTGTGTGATGAGAACAGAACCTCAATCAACAGGACCAGATATCCGACGCGTTTCGAGGTTTTTATGACCCCTTCATCAGGCATAATACTGGCATCCTATCTGTAAGTGTTAAAAAAAAAACCATATATAATATATGACATTTTAACAAGAAAGCATTTGCAACTAGAATATCATATGTAGAAAGTTTACAGATGATTGGTACACTTACATGGTTGGTTTTCACAGATACAAGGGAGCTTGCAGGTTTAAAAACAGGGAATAGAGGAGCTACGACCCAGACAATGCCGTGTGTTCAGTGATGAGAGTTTTTTCTCCTTATTATGTATATCATACAGGAGGTGGGAAAAGAAGACTAGTAGCCACAGTGCCTCCTAATTCAGGGCAGCTGGAGTCCAATTGTTGCTTAGCGGGATAGGAGCCTGTCCAAGCTGTAGAAAGCCAAACAAAGGAAGATGTAGATTCCATAGGATAGATAGAATTGTGTATTTTATGGCAAAAGTAAATATAGGTTTTGCCAAAAGGGGCAAAAACATAATGCACCTCTATATCCAAAATTCTGTGAGACTGATGATGTTTGTATGATTTACTATTAAAATGCATGATTGTTAGAGAAAAAAATATATGCAAACAAATCAGTCAATGTAATTAAAGCTAGATACACATAAATGCATCAAACTAAAAAGATAAATCAAAAAGCCAATCATGAGACAGTCAGACAAAAAGGACTGACTGAGCATCAAAAACAGCTCACAGGGATTTGGAGAGGTTATATGATGTATGCACAAAGGGAATTAATTCCCAGCATAATGCCCCATATGTAAAAAAAACGAAAAAGAAAATAATTGATTCTAATACCTTTAAATTCCTCGGGGATCAGAGAGCTGCCTGGACTAGCCTTCTCCCAGCAAATGGATCGCACAAATGATCCATGCTGGGAGCTGGCTAAAGTAGTGTCCACGCAGCTGGACACTTTTCCACTTTTCCCCATTAGGCAAATCAGCAGCGGAGCCCGTCCGCCAGCTGAGGGCTCCCTGGGCGGTGCCTGCCTGGTCACGTCCACGGCGCCCGGCGCAACCGGATGTGCGTCATGGCGCCGGATGTGGGCGTGATCGGCAGAGCGCTGCCCACCGACACGGAAGTGATGTCAGCGTGTCGCACAGGAAGTGCGGCCGCTGACAAATCAGGGATACAGCTGACGCTAACTCTGTGTCAGCAGTGTGTGCTCTTGTATGCCTGAATATGGGGGCATGTCATTTGGACAGCCCCGCTTTCCGTGCCGGGTTGCACTGAAAAAGGAAGGAAACAGGGGCAATAGTACAGCTAAACTTGTAGGGAATGTAATAAAAATTGAAAAGTATGTCCATTTACAGTATAGTATGCACTCAATACTTGTAATGATTAAGCACACATACTAGTGTGTGAAACGCGTCTACCTTGCCATATTTGTCACATTGGGATGTTCAGCCAATAAACCTGAGTTTTGATCACACCTGGAGTGCAGCCATTTCTTCTATGATTCGCTCAATACTTGGTTGGGACTCTTTTTGTATGAATTACTGCACCAATGCAGCGTGGCATGGAGGCGATCAGCCTATGGCACTGCTCAGGTGTTGTGGAATCCCAAGTTGCTTTGATAGCAGCTTTCAGCTCACCTGCATTGTTGGGTCTGGTGTGTCTCCTCTTCCTCTTGACCATGTTAGAGACCTTGCGCTCCATGATGTAATCATGGAGGAGTGGAAGAGGACTCCAGTGGCAACCTGTGAAGCTCTGGTGAACTCCATGCCCAAGAGGGTTAAGGCAGTGCTGGAAAATAATGGTGGTCACACAAAATATTGACACTTTGGGCCCAATTTGGACATTTTTTCATTTAGGGGTGTACTCACTTTTGTTGCCAGCGGTTTAGAAATAAATGGCTGTGTGTTTTGAGTTAATTTGAGGGGACAGCAAATGCACACTGTTATACAAGCTGTACACTCACTACTTTACATTGTAGCAAAGTGTCGTTTCTTCATTGTTGTCACATGAAAAGATATAATACAATTTTTACAAAATTCCTCTTGACAATACCCCTCTTGACATGCTTCCGTCTGCTGACCAGCTTTATGGAGATGCTGATCTCATTTTCCAGCAGGACTTGCCACCTGCCCACACTGCCAAAAGTACTAATAGCTGGTTTAATGATCATGGTATCACTGTGCTTGATTGGCCAGCAAACTTGCCTGACCTAAACCCCATAGAAAATCTGTAGGGTATTGTCAAGAGGAAGATGAGACACCAGACCTAACAATGCAGACAAGCTGAAGGCCGCTATCAAAGCCACCTGGGCTTCCATAATGCCTGAGCAGTGCCACCGGCTGATCACCTCTATGCCACGCTGCATTGATGCAGTAATTCATGCAAAGAGATTCCTAACCGAGTATTAAGTGCATACTATACTGTACATGGACATACATTACCTTTCAGTAAGCCATGGACATACATTACCTTTCAGTAAGCCAACATTTCTGTGTTCAAAATCTTTTTTTTTTTTTTTAACCACTTTACCACCGGAGGATTTTTCTGTCTTACGTCTGGGCCACTTTTTGCGATTCGGCACTGTGCGCCTTTAACTGACAATTGCGCGGTCGTGCGACACCGTACCCAAACAAAATTTACATGCTTTTTTTTCCCCACAAACAGAGCTTTCTTTTGGTGGTATTTGATCACCTGTGCGATTTTTACTTTTTGCGCTATAAACAAAGAGCGTAAATTTTGAAAAAATAACAATATTTTTCACATTTTTTTTATATGAAATTCCCCCCAAAAAAATGTAAAAATCAAATTTTTTTTTATTTTTTTAAAATTTTTGGGCAATTTGTTTTCTGCTTCCTATGTTTGGTAGAAAAAATCATAATAAGCGTATTTTGATTGGTTTGTGCAAAAGTTATTGCGTTTACTAACTAAGGGAAAGATTTCTGTCATTTTTGGTGTTTTTTTTTTTTTTTTTTTTACGGGACTGCGACAATGCGGCGGACAGATCGGACCCTTGACTGACATTTTTGACACTTTTGGGGGTACCAGTGACATTACTACAGTAATCAGTGCTATACATATGCACTGTTACTGTAAAAATGACACTGGCAGGGAAGGGGTTAATTTTATTGGAGAGGGAGGGGTTAATGTATGCCTGGTGCTTACTAACGTGTGTGGGGGGAGGTGACTGAGTGACACAAGGACAGATCGCATGTTCAGCTATGCTGAACCCTGCAATCTGTCACTGTTTGTCACTTAGCGGGCGGATCTCCAAACTCGATTCCCAGACGATCGGGGAAGAGCAGCGGCGATCGCTGCTGCTCCTTCCCTGGCCCGACTCCCGCTGTGACTGAAAACTGCGGGAGCGAGCCTCCAGCGGCGCGTGAGCGCCGCCCACAAGGGGAGGAGTCCAGCGACGTAGGTCTACGTCGCTGGACGGAATCGAGACACTTTGCCGCAGTACGGTCAACGTGACCGGTCGGCAAGTGGTTAATTGGTCTTATGTAATATCATTTTTTGAGATAATGAATTTTGGGTTTTCACTAGCTGTAATCCATAATCAAAATTAAATGCAGTAGCTCACAAAAGTGAGTACACCCCTCACATTTTTGTACATATTTTATAATATCTTTTCATGTGACAACACTGAAGAAAATACACTTTGCTACAATGTAAAGTAGTGAGTGTACAGCTTGTATAACTGTGTAAATATGCTGTCCCCTCAAAATAACTCCACACACAGCCATTAATGTCTAAACTGCTGGCAACAAAAGTGAATACACCCCTAAATGAAAATGTCAAAATTGGGCCCAATTAGCCATTTTCCCTCCTTGGTGTCATGTGACTCGTTAATGTTACATGGTCTCAGGTGTGAATGAGGAGCAGGTGTGTTAGATTTGGGGTTATCGCTCTCACTCTCTCATACTGGTCACTGCAAGTTCAACATGGCACCTCATGGCAAAGAACTCTGACGATCAGAAAGAGAATTGTTGCTCTACAAAAAGATAGCCTGGGCTATAAGAAGATTGCCAAGACCCTGAAACTGAGCTGCAGCACAGTGAACTAGACCATACATAGTTTAACAGGACAGGTTCCACTCAGAACAGGCCTCGCCATGGTCGACCAAAGAAGTTGAGTGCATGTGCTCAGCGTCATATCCATAGGTTGTCTTTGGGCAATATATATATAAGTGCTGCCAGCATTGCTGCAGAGGTTGAAGGGGTGGGGGGGTCAGCCGATCAGTGCTCAGACCGTACGACGCACACTGCAAAAAATTGGTCTGCATGGCTGTCATCCCAGAAGGAAGCCTCTTCTAAAGATGATGCATCGGATGGTGTCAAGTGTGTGTGGCGGTAACCAGGTGAGGAGTACAAAGACAAGTGCGTCTTGCCTACAGTCAAGCATGGTGGTTGGAGTGTCATGGCCTGGGGCTGCATTAGTGCTGCCGGCACGGGGGAGCTACAGTTCATGGAGGAAACCATGAATGCCAACATGTACTGTGACATACTGAAGCAGAGCATGATCCCCTCTTTTCAGAGACTGGGCCGCAGGGCAGTATTCCATCATGATAATAACCACAAACACACCTCCAAGACGACCACTGCCTTGCTAAATGAAGCGGAGGGTAAAGGTGATGGACTGGCCAAGTATGTCTCCAGACCTAAACCCTATTTAGCATCTGTGGGGCATCCTCAAATGGAAGGTGGAGGAGCGCAAGGTCTCCAACATCCACCAGTTCCATGATGTCATGGAGGTGTGGAAAAGGACTCCAGTGGCAGCCTGTGAAGTTCTGGTGAACTCCATGCCCAAGAGGGTTAAGGCAGTGCTGGAAAATAATGGTGGCCACATGAAATATTGACACTTTGGGCCCACTTTGGACATTTTCATTTAGGGGTGTACTCACTTTATTTTGAGGGGACCGCAAATGCACACTGATACAATGTAAAGTATTGAGTGTACAGCTTGTATAACAAAGTGTAATTTCTTCAGTGTTGCTACATGAAAAGATATAATACAATTTTTTACATAAATGTGAGGGGTGTACCCACTTTTGTGAAATAGTGTGTGTGTGTGTGTGTGTGTGTGTATGTGTATGTGTATGTGTATGTGTGTATGTATGTATATATATATATATATATATATATATATATATATATATATATATATATATATATATATATATATATATATATATATATATATATATTATGTATGTGTGTGTTTGTTTGTTTTTTCCTATTTATTAGAATGTAATATACATGCGCGCACACACAAATATTTGTGTCCTTTCATCCATTTTAAATATATTTACTTTCATTTGTTTTTTTTGTTTTTTTTTGTCTCACCAGTAAATTATCTGAAATGAAGTTCCTGTAACATTAATAGATTTTTGCATTTCAGGTATTTGCCCCCATTGGGCTACACTCAAACCTTTTTAATAGTAATTGTCATTCTATAAAAACAGAAAGATTTTACTAACATAATAATATATATATATATATATATATATAAAGCAGCAATGGGCTAATAAATGGGCTGGTGTTTTTTTTCCTATTTGCTAACAAATTTCTATTCCATCAAATAGGGCTGCTTGAGAATCCTGTAGTAGGGGTTTTATATAAAAGAAATGGACCACATTTGATGCATACAATTCATGTTAGCTGAAGACTGCTAATGGCAGTTTAATTTGTATTACTGGCTGCGTATGTACAAAAACATGGCTATGTATAGACCTGCACATAGATTTAGACATGGGCTATGCAATTTTTTCTAGATTCTGCGTGTTTATCTGCATCAGTCTCCTCCTTTTGTGTTACATAATATTTATTTTAAGTTAAATACTGTTGCTGAGCTCTCCTGCTGTCACTGACATTTAGAATTGTAATAAATTCTATTTTACTATATACACACAGGCGCAGGCGCAAGGAAGAGAAGATATTTCTGCAGTTTACCACGAACACATTAGTAAGCGGTCGTGCCCCTATTAAAAGCAGCCTTTGTGTTCTTGTAACTAATGGCTGTTTCTCTCTGTTTTGACAGTGAGCTGTGTGCATTATTTTCTCCTGATATTGTAATAATAATGAGAGCAAATTAGAACAATCAGTTTACACAGATAGCTCTTGATTGGAGACGAGGAGCAATATGGCAACAGGCAATCCATCTTGTGACTCCTGTCACATTAACTTCAGCAGTGTGAAAGGATCAGGCGGGGCAGCAGGATCCTGTCCAATCAGAAGGCTGAAATTAATGATGGCAGTATTGTTCTGTGATCAACCTTTTAATTAGCAAGACAGGAGATGGAGGGAATAATCTCAACCCACAGCTGCCGACTGTCATTCATGTTTTTTCAGCAGGAAGAGGGGAGAGGAAAATCCATTGGTTTAAAATGACATGCTTTGTCTAGTAGCACAGCCTAAATCTGTTTCTGATTTAGCAAATGCTACATATGTCTACGGAATATCACAGCATTGTTCATGCTAATGAGCCAGCTTCCTTCCACCCATCCTTGATATCTTCATCCCTGAGATATTTATATAGCCACAGCTATATATATTTTTTTCTCCCAGTATTAATAAAACAAATGATCAAGTTAGCAAAGGTTCCTCCTAAATAAACAGCTTTCGCCCAGCTGGTCGCCTTTTGTGCAAAAATGCTCCCTGCACTTCAAAAATGCTGGCAGAGTGTTTTAGTGCATTAGCATTTTAATAGATGAATAAAAATTGGCTTATTAAAAAGGTTGTTTCAGATGGAATGTTGGGAAAAAGTACTACAGATTTAGTATAGTGTTTTTACGGTGACACTTTTTCTATTTATTTATTTTGTTTTACTTTTCCTCGTGTAATTTGGCTTCCTGCGGACATTTTTAACCACTGTTGGTTGCTATGCAAAGTGGCTTATTATATTAAGTGACAGTCATGCTATACTAGCAAATTCAGTGCTTTCAGTGGCAGCTGGTGAATAAAAATTTGGGGGGGGGGGGGCGGCGGCGTCAAAACCAACAACCCCTGCACCCCCTGTGGAACGGATGGCTGGCCTGCAATCTACTCTACCACCCCCTCCCTCCCCCCTCTCAGGATGGATGGCTGGCTGTCCGGCATCTTACCTGCTCCTTCACCGAGAGCCGCTATGTCTTCTCCTCGGCCGTATGTCTCCTCCCTCTACCTTGCCAATGGGCAGTAAAATCACGTCTCTTTTTAGCCAATCAGGAAAGGGGTCTCACGACCCACTTCCTGATTGGCTGGGAGACGAGTCAGTATGATAAAAGGGTGGGCCTGGGGCGCAGAGCACTGCGACCCGAACCCACCAAGTTGTGTGACAATAGCGAATGAATATTCGCTATTGTCACACAACTGGGTGGGTTCGGGGCGCAGTGCTTTGTGCCCTGGGCCCACCCTTTTCTGAAGCCTATTGGAGCCTCTGGCTCTAATCAGGTGCTTAAAAAAAAAAAAAAATCCACATTGAACTCTGGACGGGCCGCCCCTGAGTGCTTTTATAATGTGTTTTGCGCTGCATACATTTTCAGCAAATTAAAGTGAACCTGACCTGACCCACAACGTGTCTAAGGTGGTAACCTTGCTAAAGTGCAGGCACCTTGGAGTACCTTCGCTAAATATCGTATCAAATCACAATATATACATAACAAAAGATATACATAAATTGTGCGTTTTCAAAATTGGGACCAGTGGTGTCCAATGTGTTAACATCCGCAATAACGTAAATTCACCACGTGTATGGATGAGTGCACAAGTGAACGAAACAAAAAAAGTCCCAAAATAAATCCAAACAAGTCCAAATAGTGTTCTCAATTAGGTGCTGAAAAATCAATGAAAACTAGAAGTGCTGTGTCCAGTGCTCCGTGACTGAAGATCCCGCCACCAAAAGGCTTGCCTCCTTACCAAAGATATTAAAATGGTGTGCAGAAAAAATTCCACTACTGGATGGCAAGAAGGAGAAATCTTTAAATAAGTCACCCCCGTGGTAAGATATGAATGGCCTCTTACCAACTGTTAGGATTTAACAAGCACAGACTTAATCCACTGCTGCGAACTTCATACATGGATCGATTGTCAGATGATGCAATCCCGCTCCTGCTATCGGTTCCTTATTTCCTTATAGAAAGGTTTACAAAAGCACATCCAATCCGAACATCTGGAACACTCTGTATCAGTAACCAATGTCCTCAATAGATGATGGCTAACACGTTTCAAGGCTTAGCCCCTTCTTCAGGCCAGCAGGCCATGTCTAGGCTAATCGTTTATGTAGCAGGTACACCACTAGTGGCTTGCCTCTGTTCTGAGTGGATCACATTTCCAACCACACTCTGGTATCTATGCTTTAGCCAACTGCATATCCACTGAACCGCCCAAGGGTTAAGTCTTAGCTTGTACAACATTTGAATTAGATCATTATGTGGAACTGTATCTCCCACCTGAGTCAAATGGAAGAGTTATCCACAATGTGCCACCCAGGTCGCCAGGACATAGACTTCAGGAAGATCATCAGATGATCAACAATAATGCGCAGTGCATTTGGAGTCATTCCCAATTTTGAAAACGCACAATTTATGTATATCTTTTGTTATGTATATATTGTGATTTGATAAGATATTTAGCGCACCTATTTATTTATTCATTATCTAACACTATACACAGTTCAGGTAGCAGCTTTTGAGTTATCAGCGCACCCTTTATCACGACATTACCTTGGAGTACCTGCAAGTTTCTAGGCCCATGCTGTATACGAGGCCTTGACTTCAGCCCAAATTAACATGGAGCCCTGGCTTCACCCTTTGCTAACCGTTGCCTGCTGTTATTTAACTGTCAAATGCCAGATCTTCATTGGATAGTTTGATGCTTTGGTATTTCTAAATGTAATGGCCTTGGTCAGGGCTCAGTGCCAAGTGAGGGCAAGGCTTAAAGTATATAAAAAAAAACAAAGGTAGGGTCATCTAAGTTTTTTTTCCTTAGAGTGCACAACTACAGATTATCCAGCCTGCCAAGTGAGAAGTTTTTTCTGGCTGGCAATGGATCTAGGTCAGCCTTTTTTTAACCAGGTTTCTTAAAGGGTGCCTTGGCAAAATGCCTAAAAAACTTGCTCAAAATATGTATACAAGCCAGCAGGTGGATCAAGCGTGCCTCCTAGTTACAAAAAGCCACAAGTTTTCATTGTGAACAACCTTCCAGCTGTAAGCGTCCTATCAACCAGTGACATCATCAGTTGATAAGGAGGACATTGGGTGCCTGCACAGCATCCTTGTTTGCCCCTCTCCATCAGCACTGGGGTCTCATTAGCTAATTGAGGAAGAGAAACTGAGGGAGATGACACATTGGAATATTAGTCAGGACCAGTGTGCAAAGGTGTCTTGTGGTTGCCATGCGCGCGCGCGCACGCATGTTTCTGAATTATGTGAAGTTATACGTTTTTTTTTATTTTTCTACACTTGGGGTAACGCTTGGGGTGTGCTTCGAGATTGTGTGGAATTTTAAAGGGTGCCTAGACTGAAAAATGTTTTAAGAAAAACTGATCTATGTAATCTGTGAAATTTTATGTGACTTGCGTGTTCTTGTTGCAGAGGCACCTGGTGTGGGATATGGTAAGTATGCAGCAAAATACTACTTGAGTGTTAGGGGGGCACACTTTAAGGGCTTCCCTAATGGGTTAGGCTAAATCGAAAACATTAAGGACTTATTATACGAGTTAGCTTAAATCAGATCTTGGAGTAGACTGCAGGTGCTTCTCATGATATTCAGGATCCTCCATGTTTCACGATCTTTTAGAAGGCCCCTAACAACAAAATTCCTTAGGTGCTATAGGTTGAAGCAGATTGTAAAGTGATTTTTAACTTTTCACCTAATGTTTGAATATTTTTCTCTGCTTTTTAAACATGGGTGGGCAAGTTTATAAAGTAAAGGTGGGCCCTGCATTTTGATGTGTTAGGGTTGTGTCTCTGTATAATGTTCCCCCCTGTTTTAAGGTAGCTCTGGGTTTCTTCAGAACTGAAGCCTTGCACTTAAAAACACTAGTGCTGGACATCGGGTGCTAATAACAGATGTGCTGCTGTTGAGGTCATGGTGGCCTTTATTCATTGTCTGCATTTGCCTTCTTGTATTACATAGTCCGTAATGGCAAACTCCTACTAATTGTGAAGCAGTTTTATTCTTTGTATGTGCACCTACATAGCCTTGCTCAAAAAGGCAAAAAACACTAAAGAAATATCTAAACCAGAATGTATCTTTCACTGATCTTACTATAAAAATAATAAACCCTGATCGTCTGATCTGGGTCCCTGTTATTTTCACATTACAGTAAGTCCTCTACGTACGAACGAGTTCCGTTCTGAGAGCACATTCATTAGTCCAATTTGTAAGTCCAACAAAGTTGGCCTAGGTACCCAACCAACACAATCTGCCCAATACATTACTGTACTAGGTGTAGAACACACACACAAATAATACATAGAGCAAGTGTTAAAATATAGATACAGTACTGTAAACCATAAAGTACACAGAACCACAACCACCAGAAATGTGAACTAACTCGCAGGATTAGACATGCAAATGTATCTTTGAAAGTTTCGCAGTTTGAAGGCTCATATGTAGGGGCTAGCTGTAATAATGTTTTTGTTCATGACTGTACTACATGCTCTAGGTCAATTTTGGAGGTCTGATGGCTACAAATCTTTTGACCACTAAGAACTATCAGTGTCCTATGGGTACATATGACCCATGATTGGTGTCTGAGCCAAGTTTTAGAAACATGGAAGGGAGAATAGAAATGGTTTTAATATGTCTTCCTGGATTGACATATGAGAGAGTTTGAATTTCATACACCAATAAAGCTGCTCATCAGTTTTTCCATCATTTGGATTTACAATACCTTTGCAAAAAAATCAGGTTAACTTTATTCTGTATACCCTAAAATCACTCTAGGCAATCTTTTTTTTTTTTTTTTTTTTTTTTACCGACCCTCTGACTGGAGTTATAGGTGGGCCATAGAAGTTTACTCCCTAAAGTCTTGATTGTGTCCCTCTATCACTAATTACATTCAGGCTTCTGTGGCAGATTTTTTCCTTGTTAGCTATGAACAACTTCCTTAAGTAGAATTTTGAGGAAAAACTTTTTTTTTTTTTTCATTTTAGATGGAGTAAGGGAGGATTATAACCCCCCTGTAAGGATTATTTTGTCCCAGTTGGGGGATATTCCTTCACTTCCTGTCTCATAGCCTAAACAGGTCGTGCGAGGTAATCCCTGGAAACTAATGGAATCTCTTGGGTATCCCCAGATCACCAGAACTGGTATCCCCATTGGAAGATTCCCCTTGATTACTTTTCTGGGAACAACCCAAAGTTTGGGATTTTCTTTTACTTGCACTTTTAAGGATAAGCAGGACAGATCGAGAGGATAAATCTCAGGAGGGCATAGATCGTAATAAAAACTTACAGGTGTCTTAATTCCTCTCCCCTCTAGTCAAAACTAAAAAAAAAATGTTTTGCCTTTAGGTATTCTTTAATGCAGGTTTTCTATATATTAAAGGTTGCAGAAGGTGTAAATTAGTTCTTACAAACGTTTCCCAGTATGGTCAGATAGCATAGATCTGTGCACTGTAGAAATACCTTGTTTAAATCTGAAGTCCTCATCGGTGGACTGCTTCCTTCATGTAATTCGAGGCTCCATTCCTCGTTTTGAATGTAGTGTACTTTTTATTGTAAAGGAATTTGCACAACATCCAAGCACTGTAGAAGGTAATCAACAAGGAAGATACAGTGCAACATTGTTTGTTAACCAACAAGAGGCCACATATGGCAAATATGCAGTAATAATACACTGAATATTTTATCCCAAAGACCTACAGCTGGTAATAAGGAGTGACAAGAAGTTTTCATTAGTAGTGAGCATGTGTTGTATGTACTTTTTAGAAAATGGGTCTGATCTGCATTTTCCTATTTGCATGTATTATACAGCTGTCTTTTTACATAATTAAACCCTTTTTCAGATTTTAAATTATGTTTGTTTTGGTGGGAAAATGGAGATTCCCCTTTGTAAAGATAAGTTTTCCAACTAATTTAAAGAAAAACCCTACTTTACGAAGTCCCATTGACACCGTTTTTTCATGGATTTCAGGCTTTGTCAGGTAATCTGTAGATCGATATTCCAAGGGGCATATGTGGAGCCGTTGTATCTCCAAAATAAATGGGCCACAATAGTGAAGTACCGTTTGGTAATTTATTAAAAATAGACTTAAATAACAGACTCACATTATACTCCTTTTTTCCAAATGCATAACATTCTTATTGCCGCTACGTCACTTCCGGTTTGGCGTCCTACGCGTTACGCTGCGTGCCCACATCCCTGGAATATCGATCTATAGAGGAGAATTTGGGGTATTAATAACCGGACCTCCACGCCATAGAGAAGGAGGAAATACCATACATGAGCAGAATAACACAAGGCTTTTTGTAAAGGCAATTGAGGTGAGCGCTTAGGACACCTAGTGGCCACTGCATGGAAGAGCACCTGCATGAGATTTTGGGAAAGAAGAGTCGTTTGAACACACACAGCTTTATTTATTTATTTATTTATTTATTTATTGAACTTAATTTAAGGACACTTTGGCACTTTGCCACCTTTTGAATGATATATTTATTGATGGTTTAAAAGCACATAACTTTATCACTGGCACTTTATTTATAATAACTTTTATATTAATTTTTTGGATTGTATGAAGCACTAATTTTTACATCACTTATAAGAAATATTTATATATTGGAGAGATATTAATTTATTATCAATTATTTATACACTGGAGAAATTTATATATTAGATAGGGAAAAAATTTTGTTTAAGCACATAGGAATTTATATTATTAATATCTGAATAGCACTGAAAGCAAATGTATTTATATGAATAATATGCACTAAGCACTAGGCACTAAGCACCTTTAAAGCGCGGTACTCCCCCCCCCCCCCCCTACCTTATTCCTTCTGTTATTGCAGAATTGGATAAAATGCTGAGGAAATACATGCTGCGAAAGAAATTTGAGTGTCATGCGGATGCACTCTCTACTGTCATTCTGCCTTTATTCCTTTAGGCTACATTCACACCTGAGCGTAGCGTTTTTCGCGCGTTTTTACCGCGATTTTACCGCGATTTTGCAGCGTTTTTTACCGCGATTTTTGTGCAGGCGTTTTTAGATTGAATAGAGATCAATGGAAAACGCCTGTAATCTGCCCAAAAAGAAGCTCATGTACTTTTTTGAGCGTTGGGCGTTTTGTATACAGCGTCAAAACGCTCAGATGGGAACAGGGGCCATTGAAATGAATAGGATTTGTCTTGTTGGGCGTTTTGAGAGCTGATCCTAGAGCAGAAAAACGCCCCAAAAACGCCCCAAAACGCCTAGATGTGAACGGAGCCTAAGTGTGTGGTAGCTGTTTATGATCAAACCTTCTGCCTTCCCATCAGTCCTTGCTGGCGCTTCCAGAGACCTCCTCAGTCACTTTCTGCCATTAACCTCCTCTGCCTAAGCAGTGGGTTGTGATTTAACCAAGTTTTTTACCTGGTGTTTTCTGTTATGATATTCCTGTTAACACAGTACAACAGCATCCTGCATCATCAGGTCACTCTAGCTAAAGATCCACTAACGGTTCCAGGGCACTCTACAGGCATACCCCGTTTTAAGTACACTCACTTTACATACACTCGCGAGTACAGACACAGCCTGGTCAGCTTGGCATGGCACTACTCCCGGTTTTTAACTTTGGTGTCTATGGGAAATCTTGGTCAGTTTGACATGGCACTGCTCCCAAACCATAAGTGACAGGGATACCAAACCTAGGGAGCACCGAGAGGGGACCCAGGACTACAACATATCTTATTTGTGGCCAGCCAGCTTGCCAAGGTAATCTACCATATCATAGTCCTGGATCCCCTTAACATGCTCCCCAAGCTTGGTGTCCTTGTCAGCAGTGACATATCAAGCAGACCAAGATTTCCTATGGAGCTAGTGTATTTACATGCATTGAGAAATTAAAAAATGTATTGCTTCACTTGAAGTACATTTTCGTTTTACATACATGCTCTGGTCCCATTGTGTACTTAAAAGTGGGGTTTGCCTGTACACTGTTCCTCCTAATTAACATGACCTAGCCTGAATCATTGTCCCCTTCTTAAATCAACCCAATCCTTGAGTCCTACCATAGCTCTTTTAAATTTGGCCCTCTCTTCTGCCTCCAGAAAAGCGTTCTCTGCGGTTATGCTAGATTTCATGGGTCGTCTTGCAAATATGGTTGCTTACAGTCTTTAAGTTTAGAGTCCGCATAGTTCAACACCTTCTCCTCCAAAATCTTTCTTTGAAATTCCTGCAGCTGTAGAGTATTACAAACCTCCTGCTGCTTACTTACTGTCTGACAGGGATTCTCACAAATCATTAATGGTTGATTTTGTTCCTGAGGAGCCTCAGTCAGCTGCAATAGCTCCCAGGCTAAAAGATGCCATTTTAACTCTTATTGATGCTGTGCAAGTCCCATTTAAAATGGAGCAGCCTCTAATTTCTACTAGTGCTGTTACCAGTTTAGGATTTCTGTAAGGGCCCAAGACTATCAAAAATCATGGTACGCTCCTTACTTTAACCTGTGTACTATGTACAGAGACTAAAGACTATGCCGACAAATGTACTCCTCCTAAATGCTTTGCAGCCCAATATCCATTTGATGAGGATTTTTTTTTTTTTTTTTTTTTTATTAAGAGGTGTTTTCCCGCTGAGGATCTTACAATATACCAAATTAAACACTGACTGTACCTTTTAGATGCTCCATTGTTAAATGATCCTACTGACATGTTAAGAAGCCCTTTCCAGATATTTATTTTTAATAGCAGTGTCAGGGACTCAATACCCTGCGCAGGCCCACTGGTGTCGCTAACCGGCGAACGCCTATGCGCATGTGCCTGCGCTGAGGCTATCTTGGGTAGTTAGCGGCTATCTTGCGTTGGCGCGCATGTGCACGCAATCCGCTCTTGGCGCCAAACGGCCTATTTAAAGCCAGTGATCATTGCTGTGTGATCATCAGCTCTCCGGTATCCTGTTTATTCTGCTGTTACGGTTATGCCTGACCTGGCTTGTCTTTGGATTCTGATTACCTGCTGCCCACCCTGACCTTGGCTTGTCCTGACGATTCTCCTGTCTTGTCCTGATCTGTTTACCTGCTACAGGCTATTGGTCTTGGACCTGCTCCTGGCTCACCCAGGGAATCCGGGGGACCGGGACCTGGTGTTAGCAAGCAGCCAAGTCCATCCCCACCATCTGGGGCCCTGGTGAAAACCGGCTAACACTCCGCGCCTCTGGTGAACCTGTGCCACGCCAGTTACCCGGTAAGCCACTCCTTTTACATCAGGCTCTGCCACGTTACCCCGTGACAAGCAGTCCCTGTTATACAATCTGCTTAGCCATAATGTAAGTCTGTCTCACCTCAGAGGAGTTTGACCCAGCTACAGTCCTTTCCCCAGCTACAGTCCTTGCAAACCCTTTAAAATGTAGCACATTTAGAGATTTTGCCTTAAGCCCTACACTTACTGTGTTGATGATCTAGTTAATATTATCCATCTAGTCTCCAGAATGAGTTTCCTGTCTGTGAACATAAGGAGATCTCTGTGGCAAAAATGTTATCTGTAGTACAGCAATGTAAAAAAAAAACACTTGTTGCGCATGCCTTTTAAAGATGGATGTCATTTAATGGTTTGCTGGACACTTTCATTAAGGACATCACGGGTGGTAAGAGTGTTTATTTACTCCAGCAAAAGAAGCCTCAAACTTGCAGATTTTTTTCTGCTTCTGAAGCCACTAAGAGTAAATTTTGTACCATGGCTTTTCAATCTGAAGCCAGGGTAGGGTAGGGTAAAGGTAGGGGCCCAGTACAACCGCAAATCTTGGGCCCCTAAATCCTTCAAGCCACCACCAAATCATTTTCAGCATAAAGGGGCACCACTTTTTGTTAGATTATCTGTTGGCCTTTCAGGACACCTGGTCAGCAAGTATCTTGATTACCTAGGTAAGAAATTTGGTATCCAGACCCTATAAGCCCTCCACCCTTAGGAGGCTAATGGGTTATTTGAAACTGTGTCAGTGCAGAAAAGGTTTCAGGGGTTTTTCTCAAACCTTTTACTGTTCCAAAACCAAAAGGTGGCATTAACTTAATTTTGGATCTGAAGGCATTACACATTTTCTTTTTTAGTCCAAAAGTTTCACATGGAATCCACTAATCCACTTTATCACAGCCTTCCTTCAAAAGGGAGAATTTCTGTCCTCAGTGGACATCAAGATTGCATACTTGCATATCCCATTTTTTCCAACACATCCCTTTGTTTTGCTAAGGGCACACAACACTGCCAGTTTGTTGCCCTCCCATTTGGCCGATTGTCCACACCTCAAATGTTCACCCGGGTTTTGGCACCTTTTCTAGCCGCTTTATGATCCTAGGGTATTACTATTGTAGGATATCTAGGCATGATCCTATTGATGGAGCAGTCAGCTCAAACTCTGACAATCATTGTGATGTGAATGGAATAGAATATCTGAGTCTAGTCCTAGAAAAGGCCCAAGCCAAAGTTTTTTTTTTTTTTTTTTTCTTCTATGGGAAAAACCTTTTGACTATCTGCATCCACACTCAAACTCTGCAGTCCAGGAGCTGTCTAACTGTAATTCTGCATGAGAGTTTTGGCCTTGATGGTACCCTCCTTAGAGGCAGTCCAATTTGCTCAGTTTCACTCAAGACCCCTATAACACAACAGTCTGTTGTTGTGGGACAGAAAGGTTCAGTCTATTGACAAACCTAGTCACCTGACAACCAAGACACGGTCATCTCTAGCCTGGTGGTGCAGGAAACAAGCTCTGGAGCTGGAAAAATAGTTCCTGCCTTGGAAGTCAATACAATGGATGCCAGCATGAAGGGATGGAAACGAGTCCTAGATACCTTATTAGCTACAGGTAATTGTTCAACAGAGGAATCTCCTCTTCCAGTCAACATTCTGAAGCTACTAACAATTTTTGTCCGTGCAAGATTGGACTCCCTGTCTGGAGGGTCATCTGATCGGGATCCGCTCGAACAGACCCCCAGCCATGGTGTACATTAATCGCCGCGGAGGAACCAGACCTCTTCCTATGGAAAGAGAGGTAGAAAGGATTCTAACCCACCCAGAACTCTGCATTGCAGCTTGTCCACCATTAAAATTTCATGCATAGACAATTGACAGGCAGACTACCTCAGTCAGCAGCCCCTGCACCTAGGAGAGTGGTCCCACTCCCTACACCAAGAAGTGTTTCAGGATCTGTGTTACAGATGGGAGACACCAGATGTGGGCTTTCCAGGTTTAACATCAAACTGGGCAGATTTGTTTCCATGTGCAGATATCCTCTGGAAGCAGTGGGTACTCCGGGGAACCCATGGGATCAGTACAGCCTAATCTTCACTTTCCCTCCCTCTAAATTTCCTTCCTGGTCTGCTCTGCAGCATAGAGAAAAAGGGTATTCTGGTGATCCTCAAAGCTCCAAACTGACCCAGGCAGAGAAGGCCTGGAGCCTACTTTCTTCCTAAGGTTGTTTTGGCCTTTCAACCTTTTCAACCAGACAATGAATAATTGGAGGTGCCCTGTTAAGCTAATTTCTATGCTAGTCACCCTACAAGCTTCAGAAAACACCACATATATTGGGTTCCATTTACAAAAAGTATGAGCGGGCGGCTGCCGGTGTCCTCGACAACCAGTAACTGTTATGGTTGTTAAGGAACGGATCCCCCATGAGAAAGAAGTATGGGATACATAGTACCCTTACTGAGTCGCCAAAAAAAAAAGTGTAGTATAAAAAGACAGTAGGCAGTTTTTACCAAGTCCTTTATTGGGGAAAAAAATGTCCCCTGGTGTAGACCTATCGTCAATCATGATGCCTCCTGCCACCGCCGACCACTCTGCTCCCGACGAAGGCTCCCGCCGTCTGCCAGCTCTGCCATCTGACAGTTCTTTAAATCTTTAAATACCTAAGGGGCGGTGCCACCCGGTGATGTCACCAGGTGCCTGCCCCCGTGTGACGTCACCGACCCAGCAGGCCGCCCGCTTCTTAACCAGCACACATTCCATCATTACTGCATGCCTCAATCACTGCTTAACCAATTGCCTACTGGCCACTTTCACCCCTTTTCTGACCAGGCCAAATATTATCTTTCAGTGCTATTGCAATTTAAATTCCAGATGCGCGGTCATGCAACACTGCACCCAAACAAAATTTGTATAGTTTTTGTGGGAGATTTTCTTTAGGTGGTATGTAATCACCTCTGGGTTTTTTGTTTTTTAAACAAAGACTAAAAATTTTGAAAAAAAAATAAAAACGATTTTCTTTGTTTCTGTTATAACATTTTGTAATTTTTCTCCTTCACTGATGGGCACTAATGGGCGGCACTGATGGGTGTCACTGATGATTTGCTGTACTGTTGGGCACTGTTGGGGCTGCATTGATAATCGGGACACTGTTGATCAGTGTCCTGATTATCAGTGTAGGTGTCCCCTGTGTGGATTTCTGCTCATCAGTTCTCATCTCACATGCTGTCAGCGTGAAGATAGGATTGCCAATAACCGGCAAATCCTGTTTACGCTGTGATCAGCTGTGATTTGACACAGCTGGTCCCATGGTAAAGTGCTGCTGTGGTTGGCTCTTACCTTGATCTGTGATCAGCTGTGTGCAAAGGACACAGCGATCACAGATCACTGCCAAAGCGTGCCAGAGGGGGGACGCCGTAAGCGTGATTATGGGTGGACGCCCTTCCAGCATATGTGTATCATGTGCGACCGTGCTGTAGTCATATCATGAAGAGGTTAATTACCGCATGCATTTAAATATTTTTTTCTCTTTCGTTCATTAACGGACACAGCTCCAGATCTTCTTGACCATTGGGTTATGCTGCCCCCTACAGGAGTAGGACACTAGACAGGAAAAAACTTTACTATACCGATGGGGTAGTCCTAGGAGGTATACTCCCTTTTCCTGCTATAGGCACTCCGTTTTTTCTGCCTAGTCAGGAGTAAGGACCTAGGTCCTTGCTGGGATCTCTGGTCATAGCATTTTTGTCTTTTTTTTTTTTTTTTATTTATTTTTTTAAACTGATTTTTTTTTCTCTACAGTCGCTGGCTTTAACTGTGTGGCTATTGAAAGCCAGATGCTGAAGGATAGAGGGGTGTCGGAATCGGTGATTCCCATGCTGTTAAAAGCTAGAAAAATCTACTTCTAGCAAGATTTATTATCATCCCTAGAAGGCGTACATGGCGTGGTGTTCGGCTCAGGGAATCTCCCCCATTCCTTTTCGGTGGCTAGAATTTAAACCCCAAAAAGGGGTAGATTAACAATTGGCCTTGGGAACCATCAAGGGCCAAGTTTCGGCTTTGGCGTTTTTCTTTCAATGGCCTTTGGCTATGCACTCCTTGATTCATACTTTTATTTAGGGGGTCCGTCACTTTGCTCCCCCATTGAGGTCCCTGTTGCCTCTGTGGGACCTCAATTTGGTGCTGTCGGTTCTTCAGAAACCGCCTTTTGAAAATATTTGTGAGATTTCCTCTGTTCACTTTGACACAGAAGGTAGTCTACTTGGTGGCTATTACTTCTGCACGCAGGGTGTCCGAGTTGGCTGCGTTGTCTTGTTGTTCACCTTTTATCTGGTGGTCCACACAGAGACAAAGTGGTACTTCGTCCCTCTCAGTCGTTCCTTCCTAAGGTCGTTTCTGGTTTCCATTTAAATGAAGACATTGTATTGCCTGCCTTGTGTCCTAAGCCTAAACACCCTAAGGAGATTGCCTTACATTCTTTGGATGTGGCTCGGGCAATCAGTGTATCTGGTGGTAACTGAGTCGTTTAGGAAGTCGGACTCACTATTTGTCCTTATGGATGGATCAGGCAAACAGTGGTGCAGTACAAAAAATGGTCACTTCCCCCATCTATAACTGGTCTTAACAGTGAGGAGCACTGGAAGGGCAAACGCATTTCAAAAAAGCCAAGGACTTTCCAGTCACAACTCACCAACCAGCCTGCGACCAACCAAATTAACCTAACAATATGCGTTTAAAAACAGGGGTTTAGTTACACACATTTGCAAATACATGCGCAAGCTGCAGGCCACAGCGAGGCACCCTGATATCTGCAGACCCTAACTCTACCTTTTTAAAGTGTCTCCACAGTGAGAGCACATTTATTCTGATGGATAGATGGAGGACAGATGACTGGAGGGAGCCCATCCCTCCTTAAAGGCGCAGGGTCACACTAAACACCCAGCACATTGCACAATGGCAGCAAAGGTGTCAGTGCATTGTCTGACCAATATACCAACAACAATACAAAAATGGTCACTTCCCCCACCTATAACTGGTCTTAACAGTAAGGAGCCTGCGCCTTTTGCATGTATTTGCCAATGTGTGTAACTAAACACCTGTTTTTACGCATACTGTTAGGTTAATTCAGTTGGTCTGTAAGTTGTGACTGGAAACTCCTTGGCTTTTCTTACAGACGATGGTGCAGGCCTCTTCCATTAAGGGTCAGGATCCACCTCTCCCTGTTAAGGTGCATTCTACAAGGGCGCATAGTGCCTCTTGGGCTTTTCATCATCAGGCGTCCGTGGTGCAGGAGTGGATGTGCTGGCATCTGCGGACGCTGCCTTTTGGCCGCAAGGTTTTGCAGACTGCAGTTTTGAGGCTGTATTTTTCAGGTGAGCTCCAGTTGTTCCTGGTTGAGCTCTTGTTACCTAGTTGGCTAGGTTTAGCCTTTTTGGCATTTTTTTTCTGCTGTGTTTTTTCCCACCCCTCATGTTTGACACTGCTTTGGCACGTCCTAATGGTCAAGAAGATCAGGAGTGCTGTGTCCGTCAATGAACGAAAGAGAAAATTGGATTTTTGTCTTACCGTAAAATCCTTTTCTCCGATGTTCATTGACGGACACCTCACCCACCCCTCTATTGAGTTAGGTTATATTTCTTCTGACACTGCTTGCAACAAAACTGTGTGCCTATAGCAGGAAGTGGGAGTATACTCCCTGGGACGGCCCCATAGGCATGGTAAAGTCCAATTTTCCTTCTGTAAATGGAGTTTAATGCCTTTTCATGCGGTATTCACCAAGCCGTTTTAGTGTTTTGTTGTTAATACCACAAATTGGTATAGTGAATTGACAGTTACAGTATTGCATGTGATGTTTAGGCAAAATATGTCCGGACAACTAAATATTGCATGCAAATTCCTTTTTTGAATGGAGCCCAGTGGGGTAGATTTACTAAAGGCAAATATACTTTGCAAGTGCAGTTGCACTCGTATTTCCCATAGCTTAGTAAATGGTGGTAAAGCTCTCCTGATTTCCATCATTCAATCATGTGCAAGCAAAAATTGTTTTTTTTTTTCTTTTTTTTTCCTTGCATGTGATGGAGTATTCTTTTGTAAAGTGAATTTACTTCATTTACTAAGCTCTGGAGCGACTGCACTTCAGAATGCAGAGTTCACAGTCTATTTGCCTTTAGTAAATCAATCCCAATGTGACTTAATATTAATATTTAGACCATTGTGCAACTCTACCATAAGAATACACAGGAAATGCTTTTGTTTAGACCAGAGTTCCTCTTTAAGAAGGAATGTGCATCCTAGGCATTTCATTTATTCACATTGTGGTTTTGGTTTTATGTGTGCTGATGGCAGTTTATGCACCCAAAAGAAGATGTGCATAAACTGGTGAGCTGTACTGGTGTAGTCATCCTACCTTTTGTCTTTGTACAGGCATATTAATGAGACTTCATGTGCCTGCACTGGTTTGTCCTCCATAAACCTACATTTGCACATAAATTTACAGAAGGCTTAGAAATTGGTTTCTGAATGTCTGGTGTCCATAAAGCTTAAAGTGATACTAAAACACACTGTTTAATCTACATCGTCCCTTCTCTTTCTGTATGTGGATGATGGCACTGTAATTATTGCAAGTACTTTTTCCTATTCGATATACAGCTGTCACATGACCCAGATCCTTCCCAGGGAAACGTAAGCCGAAGGAGCTGCTAGTCTTTCGCTGCTGTTCACATGTTCAAAAAAAAAAAAAAAACAGCCTTTTGGAATACAGAGTAAAAATACATAATTAACATCAATCAATTGTCATACAAATAAATATTTGATATCAAATCTTAATTATTTTAGGCAATAACATGGTATGGGTGGATTTCTCTGTCAGCGGCTCAATTACTACCCCCAAGCCTGTGTCTTAGAATAACAGGGAGGTGAAGCCTCCATTAATCTACATTAAATATCTCATTGTGTTAGCTGGTTAGTGGGCTTGGAAGTGGAGGGAGGGAGTGGGCCATCATTTACCACTCTGTATAGGCCCACAAGTGTGACTATAGTTACATGGACTGCTCAGATGCGATAGGGAGGAAATGATCAGCATAGAAACACACTGAAAACTGAGCATGTGCACAGCTGCCACCACTGCTCTGCAAAATCCCCAATTTCATTGGGGACCTGATGGAAAAGAGGGAAATATGGAGAGAAGCAGGGTCAACCAGATTTTTTGTAAAATACAGAAAAAAACTCCCATAGTGACTGAGTGAGTATGAACAGCATGTAATAAACCATTTTACTGATTTTTTTTTTTTTTTTTTTTTAATTGTTATTATGATGTGGGTTTACTGACACTTTAATTTGTTCATCTATTTAATTTAGTGAAAACCTCTGAATGGGTCTCTGTATGGCTGCTTTTGTTGAGAATTCTATAGGTATGAATTGCCACACCACTGTGCTTTTGTGCCTAGACTGAGAAGCATTGTCATCATATGATGACCTGATATCTTGGCCACTTTGCTTGCTAACATCAATCGGTACTTTACAACAGATTTATTTTAGTCCTATATCTTGGTTCTTAATCTACCCTTTTTCATAGGATATACAGTATACATACCTAAAGTTGACCAAATGGAAGAAACGTGGCAGACAGAGGCTGAGTGATGGGATATCTGTTCCATCACTGATTTTGATTTGCACCTTTTATCAATGTCCCCCGGTGGAGTTTTTTGTGCCGTAGTCATAGTCATATGCAGCGTATGAACTATTGCTCCTATTGGAATCATTTGATCCACCAATTTAATATCTTCCAAGCAGCACACTAACAGTTGTACAGAAACTGCTTATTTTCTTTATAGTACATCTGTTTCAAGGACATCACATTTCGGGAAACGCATTTAATGATTACTTAACAAAATTCTATTTGTTAATGATAAGAGTCAGCAACTTTTTTACAAGACCTGTTTGCTAATGTCTTCTGGTAAGCAGTGAAAATGAGCAATAAAAGCACTGGCTAATTAATGCCACAGAATTCATATATACACTTTTCTTTTACATCTGGGTGAGCCTTTAGGGTCTGTAGGATTTTTTTTCTTTTCCTTAAAAAAAGCAAGCTATTTTGACACACACATAGTATGTACAGTATCTCACTAAAATGAGTACACCCCTCACCTTTTTGTAAATATTTTATTATATCTTTTCATGTGACAACACTGAATAAATTATACTTTGCTACTAAGCAAAGTAGTGAGTGTACAGCTTGTATAACAGTGTACATTGGCTGGCCCCTCAAAATAACTCAACACGCAGCCATTAATGTCTAAACTGCTGGCAACAAAAGTGAGTACGCCCCTAAGTAAAAATGTCCAAATTGGGCCCAAAGTGTCAATGTTTTGTGTGGCCCTCCTTATTTTCCAGCACTGCCTTAACCCTCTTGGGCATGGAGTTCACCAGAGCTTCACAGGTTGCCACTGGAGTCCTCTTCTACTCCTCCATGATGACATCACAGAGCTGGTGGATGTTAGAGACCGTGCGCTCATCCACCTTCTGTTTGCAGATGCCCCACAGGTGCTCAATAGCATTAGGTATGGAGACTTGCTTGGCTAGTCCATCACCTTTACCCTCAGCTTCTTTAGCAAGGCAGTGGTAGTCTTGGAGATGTGTTGAGGTCATTATCGTGTTGGAATACTGCCCTGGAGCCCAGTCTCCGAAGGGGTGGGATCATGCTCTGCTTCAGTATGTCACAGTACATGTTGGCATTCATGGTTCCCTCAATGAACTATAGCTCCCCAGTTCCGGCAGCAATCGTGAAGCCACAGACCATGACTCTCCCACCACCATGCTTGACTGTAGGCAAGACACACTTGTCTTTGTACTCACCTTGTTGCTACCACACACAATTGACACCATCTGAACCAAATAAGTTTATCTTGGTCTCATCAGACCAAAGGACTTGGTTCTAGTAATCCATGTCCTTAGTCTGCTTATCTTCAGCAAACTGTTTGCAGGCTTTCTTGTGCATCATCTTTAGAAGAGGCTTCCATCTGGGACGACAGGCATGCAGACCAATTTGATGCAGTATGCAGCGTATGGTCTGAGCACTGACAGGCTGACCCCCACCCCTTCAACCTCTGCAGCAATGATGGCAGCATTCATATATCTATTTCACAAAGAAACCCCTGGATATGACGCTGAGCACATGCACTCAACTTCTTTGGTCGACCATGGCGAGGCCTGTCCTGTTAAACCGCTGTATGGTCTTGGCCACCATGCTGCAGATCTGTTTCAGGGTCTTGGCAGTCTTTTTATAGCCTAGGCCATATTTACGTAGAGACTTAAATTCTTTTTTTTTTCTGATCCTCAGAGAGTTCTTTGCCATGAGGTGCCATGTTGAACTTCCAGTGACCAGTATGAGAGAGAGAGCGATCACACCAAGTTTAACACATCTGCTCCCTGTTTACACCTGAGACCATGTAAAACTAACGAGTCACATGACACCGAGGAGGGAAAATGGCTAATTGGGCCCAATTTGAAAATTTCACTTAGGGATGTACTCACTTTTGTTGCCAGCGGTTTAGACATTAATGGCTGTGTGTTGAGTTATTTTGAAGGACTGTATCGGGACAGAAGAAATGGACACTCACCAACTCTCCATGCCCACCCACTTTCATGGATCAGGCTCACCCAGCATAACATCAGTAAGGTGTTCCTTTAATAATCAGATATGTATCCCCCCTCTTTTTATATCCACCACTGGTAGTTTTCCTGCTGTCCTTTCTGGGTCTCTAGCTCCCAGTCTGGCTCAAGGAAGCTCCTGTGCTCTCCTCCATAGGACACACATTGCAGTGGCAGCCCGGCCACCGGTCCCACACACTTTCCATGTCTGGGTGCGAGAGACCAAGAGAGGACAGCAGGAAAACTACCAGTGGTGGCTATAAAAAGAGGGAGATCCATATCCGACAATTATTAAAGGAACACCTTACTGATGTTATGCTGGGTGAGCCTAATCCATGAAAGAAGGTAGGCATGGAGAGTGGGTGAGTGTCCTATTTCTCCTGTCCCGACACAGTGGTGGTGGAGAGTGATGGTGACTCCTTCAAATATCACGATTGATTATATCCTACTGATGAGCGTGAAGTCTTGCACCAATTGCACAGTTTTATGGACTTGTTGATGGAATTATTTATACATGTTTGTTTGTTTGTTTATTGATTGCAAAGTTATGAGTGATAGCTGAGTGCGTACAGTGATCAGGTGATTATTGTTATTGTGCAGCTTATTATACGCCAGCATTTGAATCCTCATTTGTTTCCTATTTTGGAGGTAGGTAGATGTACTTTAGCTACAGAAATTCTATTTAGCGCTGCCTATTGCAGAACTATATACATTTATTTTTTCTATATTTTACTCAAATCTGTTTACAGTTCCCAGGAAGGAAGGAAGGAAGGTAAGGTGCGTCCAATCCTGGACCTTAAAGCGCTTAACTGCTTTGTTCAGGAGCAGAACTTCAGGATTGAGTCCATTCGCACGTTGATGGCATCCCTTCACCAGGGAAAACTTCTTGCCTCTATTGACACCAAGGATGCTTACCTTCACGTTCCAATATGTGCAGGTCACCAGCACTTCCTCCGCTTTGCTATGGGAGAGGAGCTTTATCAGTTTGTGGCGTTTACCCCTTTGGTCTCACCTCTGCTCCCCGGGTCTTCACAAAAAGTGCTAACCCCGGTACTAGCATTGTTGCGTCAAAGGGGAATCGGAGTACTGGGCTACTTGGATGACCTCCTTTTGCTAGTGGAGTCTCCTACTGTTCTGGTGGAAAACCTAAAAAACCTCCTCTGCAGGAGTTTGGCAGGATTCTGAATTTTCAGAAGTCTGCTCTGGTTCTGTCCACAAAGCTGGGCTATCTGGGTCTGACTCTGGACTCAGCCTTAGCTAGAGTGCTCCTTCCTCTGGACAAACTCCAGAAGTTGCAGGTTGCAATTCGTCTCCTGCTGTCCAGCAGATGGTCATTCCTCCGGACTTGCATGCAGTGCTGGGCCTGATGGTGTCTACCTTCATGACGGTTCCATTTTTACAGTTCCATACGAGGTCCCTGCAAAGGGAGATTCTTGCCAAATGGGACAGTCTCTGGACAATCATATCTGGCTAAGCCGGGGAACAAAGGAGTCCCTGATATAGTGGCATCGCTCTCCCCTGCTTCGGCTGGGCAAATCCTTCCTCCCTTTGTATTGGACAGTGGTCACCACGGATGCTAGCCTGTCCCGCTGGGGAGGCGTCCTCTGCAAAAATTTTGCTCAGGGGATCTGGACACTGCAAGAGTCCAGGCTACCAATCAATGTCTTGGAACTCCGAGCGATCAGACTGTGTCTGGTCCATTTGTAGGGATCATCTTCAGGGATGTCCAGTGCGCATTCAAATAGACAATGCCATGGCCGTGGCTTATGTCAGTCACCAAGGGGGCACAAAAACAGTCCTGGTGGCTCGGAAGGTAACTTGCATTCTAAGCTGGGCAGAACAGTCCGTTCCAGCCCTCTCCGCCGTATACATTTTAGGGGTGGAAAACTGGCAGGCGGGTTACCTCAGTTGGCAGGCGTTGGATCAAGGGGAATGGTTCCTTCATCTGGAGGTGTTTCATCAGTTGCGTCTCCGGTGGGGCATCCCCAAGGTGGATCTGTTGGCGTCTCAGCTCAATAGAAATGTGCAGAGGTTTGTGGCTCGGTTACGGGATCCTCTGGTGGGTGCGCTGGTGGCCCTGTGGGATCAGTATCGTCTGATTTACGCCTTCTCTCCTCTCAAGCTTATGCCAAGACTGCTACGCAGGATCGAGGCAAAAGGGATTCTGGTCATCTTAGTGGTTCCAGACTGTCCTCGCCTGGCTTGGTATGCTGATCTGGTGCGTCTGGTCGCTGAGTTTCCTTGGAAGCTTCCTCTCAGGGAGGATCTGCTGTCCCAAGGACCAATCTTCCATCCTTTACAGTCGTTGGCTTTGACAGCTTGGCTGTTGAACGCCAGGGGCTGATGGAGTCGGTGATTCCAATGCTGTTAAAAGCTAGGAAATCTACTTCTAGGAAGATATCCCATCGTACATGGAAGACATACATTGCGTGGTGTGAATCTCTTGGGGTTCATCCTCGCTTCTTCTTGATGGCTCGGATCTTGACCTTCCTTCAACTGGGGGTTGAACAGAAATTGGCCTTGAGTACCATCAAGGGCCAGGTGTTGGCTTTAGTGGTCTTCTTCCAACGCCCCTAGCCACACACTTTCTGGTGCGTACCTTTCTTCAGGGTGTCCGACATTTGGTTCTTCCAATGCGGTCTCTGTTGCCGCCTTGGGACCTCAATTTTGTGCTCTCTGTCCTCCAGAAGCCTCTCTTTGAGAATCTTCGGGGGATTAACGTGCTTATGCTGTCTCAGGTGGCCTTTTTGGTTTCTTTCACCTCTGCGCGCAGGGTGTTAGAACTGGCGGCATTATCCTGTCGTTCACCTTACTTGGTGATTCACAGAGATAAGGTGGTTCTTTGCCCCTGTTCGTCGTCCCTTCCAAAGGTTGTCTCTGATTTTCCTTTTGAATGAAGACATTGTGTTGCCTTTCCTGTGTCCCAGGCCGAAACATCCGAAGGAAATAGCCTTGCATGCCTTGGATGTGGTTTAGGCAATTGAGGTGCACCTGGCAGCTACGAAGTCTTTTAGGAATTCCAAATCACAATTTGTGCTCAGGGATGGGCCTCCGAAAAGGTTGTCCACTTCCTCTGCGACCATTTCCAGATGGATCAGACAGACTGTGATGGCTCTACCAGCTTTGCACATTTGGAGAGTGACATTTTTGCCCATTCTTCCTTGAAAAGTAGCTCAAGTTCTGTCAGATTGGATGGAGAGCGTCTGTGAACAGCAAATTTCAAGTTTTGCCACAGATTCTCAATTGGATTTAGGTATGGACTTTGACTGGGCCATTCTAACACATGAATATGCTTTGATCTAAACCATTCCATTGGAGCTCTGACTGTGTGTTTAGGGTCGTTGTCCTGCTGAAAGGTGAACCTCTGCCCCAGTCTCAAGTCTTTTGCAGACTCGAACAGGTTTTCTTCTAAGATTGCCCTGTATTTGGCTCCATCCATCGTCGACTTTCATAATTTGAAAAAAAAGGTACTGTATCAAGCAGATATAACAAAATGCTTCCAATGGTATATTTAGCAGAATAAAAGGAGAAAAGACGTATGAGGTTAGAGTTTAATACTATAGGTTTATTAATAGCAGATCTTTGTATATAATTTAACATCTGAGGTGTGTAATAATTGGGCTAACTCATGGCTAAGCTGTATAAAGCTGTATTTAGAGATGTTGTTTTCTCTGGTGAAAAGTTTTAATACTAAACTCAAAATAAGGTGTTATAGGTGCATCTGGAAGCAGATTGTGTATTCAGCAAATAGTGTACAAAATAGTAATCAAGCATTTTTTCACCAATAATCTGCATTGGAAACAGTACTTCCAAGCAGGGTAGATAAAAATGAATGATTTAAAAATAAATAAATAAATCTTTTTTTTTTTTTTTTTTTTTTAATTTTAAATCACATTTTTTTTTTTTATACAATTTTTTTTTTTTCTATCAAATTTTATTTTAATAAAATGCTTTTGGAGTAAAAATCTATCTTAAGATAGTTTTAATTTAGTTTATTCAGCATGAAATGGAGCTTAGTTATGTAGCATGATGCTGTATATTCTGCAATATTTACATTTTTGGTAAACTTATTCAATGAATCCAAGTGCTGCAAGCTGAGATAACATGCACTGCATTGATGCATTCACACAATTTCACAGTAACTACCAGCAAGAATGAGTCCTTGCATTACAATGAGCACCTATCATTTTTAGATCTATCATCGCAGCGCCTGTTAGCAGGCATCCACTCACCTGCTGTCGTCACATCCCTCACCTTGATGATTGAAATGATTGTGCTATATGGTAGAAAACTTTAAAATATTTGATACCTGCATCCCAAATTATATGAATTTTTGTTATTACCACAAACCCCCTACTGGGGATTGGTAAATGTGGGCTATATGGGGACTTACTTGGTATCGTACTCATGATATATACCAACACATAATGTTTATAAAATATAGATTTTATTGTAAATTGCAAATTAAAAACACCTCACCTTGTTGTGTCACTGCTGCATCACCAGCCACCCCATTAAAGTGACTGGGACTGTTGGTGAGTTAACAGTGGGTCAGAAGAGGAGCCGCTGCGAGACAGAGATGACAGTTGATCTTTGGTTAAAAATCTGCACTCCACCTGGATGTCACCACCACCTTTAGATGCGCACCATAAGGAAGTAAAGTTGGTATAATCTCTTAGTTAAGTATGTAAAAATTTTTGTTTATTAAAAACTTGTGTAAATAAATTAATAAAACACGCGCAAATGAGCAAAACCACTGGTAAAGTGCTCACAAATTAAACCGAGACAATCGTGCATATAAACGAGCAGTGCCACTAATAATATTTCCAATGTAGCAGGTTGAATCAGCTGCACCTGCATCTGTTTGGTGCAGCGATTCAACCTGCTAATCTTGAAATGCGTGCGTGATGACGTCGCCCTACACGTTTAGTCAGAAATTTTGTAGTTGGGGGAATGGCTGGACGCCGTTCATCACGCAAAAACCATATATGCACCGCCCGCTGCTAAGCAACAATATAGACATACAGATTAGCGTTTGGGCAGGCACAATAAAGTGCCTAAAAATGGCTAGATAGGAATGCACCACTTACTGGACAGTATAAAAATTGCAAATGCTACTACCAAAACCAACCCCATCTTGTGGAGGAAATTGATTACTACAATTGCAAATGTAGCTGAATATAAACAAAAGGTTTTTGTTTTATTCTACATGGCAGACTATATCCTATATATACATTGCAATACAGCACATATGTTATAAAAGGTCCACTGAAAATGGTGTATTTCATGTCTGTGTATTAGGAAAGCGCCCAAAGAGAGCTGTGAAAAGTGAAATACACATTTTGATTTTATTTTTCTGTGTACCCGACCAAGAATGAATAGGAAGCATTTACAATTTCTTGTTTTTACATTTTTCTTCTTTAACCACATATGCTAAATTTTTTTGAAGTGTATTGAATATAAGGTGAATTCAAAATGTGTAGACTGGATGTAATCTGGTCTTGGTACATTCTACCTGGTTTTGGGCAATCTTAATAAGATGTGTTAAAATTTGGTCTCGATGAGTGAAACCCAATCCCCAGCATTGGCAATTAATTTTTTTGTGCAAATGTCTAAATGCTGGTTATGTCAGTTTTAGTTGGTATATTTGGAGTCCAAGTCATGTTCATTGGGATCATGTACAACAGCACTTCATGGCCCTTAATAAGTTCAGGGACAGTTCCAATAACATGGTTAGTAGAAGTCAAGGTCGTTTTTGACTGCATTCTTTTAGTTGAGGTCCATTGCTCTCCTCTTCTTCTCAACACTTTTCTCCACATTCCCGAAAGTAATTAAGAGGTCTAGACACACCATGAAGTGGCCTGAGCCACATGTTGAAGGTGTTTTATTCTTTTAATATAAAAGTTTCTATTAATATAAAATAAATTATTTAAGATTTTTTACTTCCTACAGCATATATCTATGGAAGAGCCTCAGCAAACTTTCCATAAAAGTAAAGTTTTTGGATGTTTGTGTCTGAAATTTCAATTTTCTGTGTTTCCCGTAATGGTCAGATTTTCCCTTTTTTTTTTTTTTTTTTTGTTAGAACACAAAATAAAAATCTATTTGGATGCAAAGATGGTTGTTTCCGACACTGAGGCAGATAAGTGAAAGTGTCTAGTTTGGCCTGTTGTGTCACAGCACGAGGCCCACTTTCAGATTGTATGAAGTGTGTAATGATTCATGCATATCAAGTTCCATGTGCTGCTTTTCTAATAAAACCAAAGACGGCTTTCCCTAGCACTTTTAAAGTATTGGGAGACCTTTCACATGTGACAAGACATGTCCTCTGATGTTCCCCAGCTTCCTGCTATGCCTTGCATCCATTTCCCATAGTGTTACAAAATTCCGCCCTGCTAGAACATGTTTTCCGGGACTGCACACTAATATCATTAATCACAAAACAAATGCTCAAAAAATGGCTTCAGCTGCCTCTCCACCCGTCAGGAGAGCCCCTCCATCATGTTTACCTGTATATGCCTTATTTATAGAGGAATAGATGCCTCAATGAATAAAGTAGAATTTTAGCCATTTTTTTTTTTTTGGTCTTGGATAGAGCAAGGGAGGGTTATAACCCTGTCACATATTTTTTTCCTCCATCTGTGGCCCATTGCGGAGACTTCCCTTCACTTCCTGTCTAATATCCGAACAGAAAGTTTGAGGAAATCACTGCAAACTAAGGGATTTCCTTGGGGACAGCCAGGTCACCAGAACTAGTGGCTCATTGGAACATTTCCCCTATATTACTTTTCTGGGGACAACCCATAATTTGAGATTTTCTTTTACTTTCAATAATAATGGTAAATTTGATAAATAGAGAGGGTGAATCTCTTTTAATGAAGGCATTGACAGGTGTTCTAATCCCTCTCCACTCTATCCAAAACTAAAAAAAAAAAAAAAAAAAAAAAAAAAAATTTTGCCTTTTAGTTCTACTTTAAACTCAAGTGAAATTTGTTAGAGTGGCTTTCCTGCTGGTGGAGAGCCAGCTTGAAGCCATGTTGTGATTCACTATACAGTAAACCCCCGCTCCATCGCGGTTCAGTTTTTGCAGTCCCGGTATATTGCATTTTTTTTTTTTTTGTAATGTTATTTTACTATATAAATCATTAAAAATGAAATATTTTTGTGTTTTCCATAGCTCTTGCTATGTCTCTCAGTATCTTTTATGTGTTTAAATGAGTTTCTATTGTTTTAAAAGAGTGTGTTTAAAGACCTTAAAAAGCTTTTACACGTACAGTGACCGTAAAAAATAAACATGCCTACAATGCATTTTAATAGGGTTTTTTTATTTTGCGGATTTTCACTTTTCGCGGCTGGGTCCGGAACGTAACCCCCGCAATGGAGGGGGGTTTACTGTATTGGTTACGATCCTTGGATACATTTGTGGTTCTACAGTTTGGCTTTATATGCTCCTATGGGTGACCCAGCAGCAGTGTTTTGAACTAGCTGGCACATCTGACAGGAGCATGTGAGCGGTGCCATCTTTTATTTGGCTTGTTTACTTGTTTTCGATAATATTCTTAAGGCCTTGTGCACATGGGGGGTCGGGTTATATAAGAGCAGTATGTACAACAAGCTTTTGTTAAAGCTTGAAGCTTTCTACAGCTAACACTACTGGTGTTTTTTTTTTTTTGTATAATGTCCAGTGTGCCCCAGGCATTAAAGAAAGGGGGGGAAAACATGGTATCGGGAGAAGGCAGAAGTGCCTCCTGAATGCATACCAGCAGCTGCCATACCGCACTGCAGATTGAGAGGGCGCTAAGCATTACCTCTTGTCTGAGAGAGCCCAGAATGTCTCACCCCTAACTCTGCACTTTTTGCTTCAGCTATTTATAACAATTCAAGCTGTTCTTGGTAACACTTCAGTTAAACTTCTTACTAATATGAAATCTTAAAGAATAACTTGTTGGATGTACATAAATTATATGTGGAAGATGGAGAACCTCAAGGTCACAAATCATAGCGGTACATTTATTGTAAAAAAATGTTCTAGTTTAAATCTAAACTCTGGGGAAAACAAAAAAAAATCCTCCAAAAACAGGAGGGCCCAAGGGACTTAAACGAAACATACACAAAAGTGTAAAATTACATTAGTTTATTATATACAAAAAATAGTAAGAAAAATACATGATGTTACACGGGACAAAGATGATCAACAAAAAAACTTTTCCATTACATACATATACTTGTTAGTCTGCTTGAGTATCAACACTATCAATGGTCTGTGCTATATGAATCTCGACGTGTTTCGCGAAGACACTATTTCGCTTCATCAGGAGGAAAGCACAAATACTGTCTTCCCATGTCCAGACTATCAAGTAAAAGTGCATCAACGCGGAAAAAAACGCTATACTCCTCACACAAAAAATTGTGCTGTTCAGTCTCTCCGGGAGTTGGGGGGGAGAGAGATACCAGGCCAACAGGACACACAGAGCAGGCAAACCTCTCCTGTCTGGCAGCGTCTGTATCTGACACCGGAGTTGTACTTGATAGTCTGGACATGGGAAAACAGTAGGGTCCTGACAAGGGGACCTTAAAGCGGAGTTCCACCTAAAAGTGGAACTTTCTCTCTTATGTTTCCTCCCCCCCTCCAGTGCCACATTTGGCACATTTCAGGGGGGAGGGGGGCCCCCTCCGCCACCGAGCCAATAGGTATGCGCAGCGCGCTTCGCGCATGCGTAGTAGGGGAACCGCCCGTGAAGCTGCTTCCCGGCAATGGCGGCGGCAGTAGCACCCGGCAGCTGATGGAAACATCGGCTGCGGTGGCGACGGTGCTGGACTCCAGGACAGGTAAGTGTCCTAATATTAAAAGTCAGCAGCTACAGTATGTGTAGCTGCTGACTTTAAATTTTTGGAGGGGGAGGCGGAACTCCACTTCAAGTACTTTTGAATTTACAGGTGGCTGCTACATCATAAGATATCTGTCCTTTTTTCCTGATGAAGCAAAATAGTGTCTTCGTGAAACGCGTCGAGATTCATTTAGCACAGACCATTGATAGTGTTGATATTCAAGCAGACTAACAAGTACTAACATGTTGATGATCGTCTTTCTCATGTAACATGTATTTTTCTTACTATTTTTTGTATAGAATACACAAAATTGTAAAATTACATTAGTTTGTCTCGTTGGAAGTCCCTTGGGCCCTCACCTCCTATTTTTATGCAATATATTTGGGACTGAGCCATGCTTCGTTTCCATATATGTCAGCCCAGCTCTTTTCTGAAAAAATCCTCTGAGGGTTTATGTTTTAGGTACCAGTAAAAAAATCCTTTGCTCAAAAACTATAAGATCGGCCTCCGCAGCCTCTTCTCTAAGGTGCTTTGGTGGTCACAAGCACTCTGAAGTTGTCAAGTGCAGTGCAGGACCAATAGCCATTGAGAACACCAAAGGACCACCTAAAGCTTGGAGCATCAGAGAGGAGAGTGGATTGGTGGCTGTCGGGAGCAAGGGATGAGGTATACAAGTCTTTTTTAATGGTAAATGAGCATTTAACCCTTGTAGTGTGAGAAGAGATCAACTGCAAGAGAATTTTTCTTTTCCTTGAGTTCATCTAAGTTGTGTGCACTGTCTTTTCCTTGATAGCTCACATCAAACCTACATACATCTCTGTAGCTTTCAACCCATTGAACATGGCATAGAAAACCTGATCATGCCTGGCCCTCTGGGGATTGCATTGAATAGAAAACAGCTGCCAGGCCCCATAAGAGACAGAGCTGCCAATCACCCGTTGCTTCATAAAATAATCTCCCACAAGCCTTTGCAAGTAACAAGAGGCATTGTGCCCAGCTTTCTCAGACATGGAAGTGCATAGACAGCTTTTCAAGAAGTCTGATATGATTAAAATATTTAATTTGGTTAGATATACTGTACATAATGAATAAAAATGTTTCCTTTCCTTTTTACCTTGGTCTACTTTTAAGCGGAACTGTGGCATTATCTTTGTATGTGGGTTTGTGTTTTAGGCACTTCAAAAATACAGAATGTTACAGACAGTAGATTTCCATTTAGCTTTGTCTTCGCACATATGCCCAACAGAATAAAAACAGAAAACTAAAGCACTCGCCACATCTAAGGATTGATAAGCTACAGTATATTACATTTTTGGTCTTGTGCTTAGATATGCTTTAATTTAAAATATTGTAATATTGTGCGTAAATGAAAACTAACCAGGAATTGCTTAAAGAGGTTGTAAACTCGTTTTTAACTTTTTTTTTTTTTTTTTTTTTACAACCTGAAAGACAAACACATAATGAGCTAGTATGCATCGCATACTAGCTCATTATGAAATACTTACCTTACAACGAGCCCCTGCCGTGCCGCTCACTTACCTGTATGACAGGCGACATGTTCAGTCGCCCGTCTTCCGGGATCGCGGCATCCGGCGATCTGACTGGCCGGAGTCGCGGTGACGTCACTCCCGCGCACGCGCGCGGGAGCCGACAGTCACGGCACGGGACTCTGAAGGAACGGCACCAATGGCCATTCCTTCAGAGTGCATGCGCCAGTGACGTCACTGGCTGCATGTAAGGTAAATATCTCCTAAACGGTACATGTTTAGGAGATATTTACAGTACCTATAGAAAAGCCTTAAGAGGGTTTACTTCCTCTTTAACTGTTTTGTCTGTAAGAGAGTAATAGTCCCCTATTTTATTGTATCCTTGTCTATTTCATGACTCTTTTCTTGTGTGTTTTTCTTCCCTGCTCTTTTGTTGGGGTTAACCTCATGTATCAGAGTGATACCTTATCCATACTGATCCAGTATCCAAGTCCATACCATCCATATATCCGATCAATTATTTAAGTCCATTTCCCAAATCCCTAGGATCCCTGATATATACCTATTTGTGCATTTCCATGATTTGCCCTTCCCCTCTCACTTTCTGAGCCCCAGTGTTTGCCCATTATTGCAAGGGCAGACTCCCCAGTCAATCATAGGACTTATGCCCCATACACACGTGCAGATTATTCTGCAGACTTACCTTTTCTATGTAGTGCAAGGGCCTGCCGGATTGCATACAAATTGAAAGTGTTTAGTTTTGACCTCATATTATATGGTTTTGGTAAGTCTGCAGACAAAAGTCTGCAGATAATCTGCACGTGTGTATGGGGCATTAGGCAACATTGTTCACACTAGGAAGCTGGGTTGATATGCCTTTTGGGGATTTGGGAAACTGCTTTGGTCTATGTGCTGCACGTGTTTATTACTCGTGTGCTTTTTTTAGGTGCACTTTAAAAGAAAGCCATAGATGTGAGCTGTTAGTGGCCTGATGCGTTCAGTTTCCTGTCTGTGGGCACCTAGCCGAAAGGCCTTCAAAGGAAAACTCTATTGAACATGTTCGAAAACCCTGTCTGTTTTCTGCATTTTCCTCTCCCAAGTTGAGATGGCACTGGAGGTGGTGACTTCACTCTTTTCCTGTTGTATGGGCATCACATGTACTCCCAAGCTATCTGAATATGCATATTAATACCAGGGACCGACAAAAAAGACTTTTGTCTCAACTGTTCTCTGAGGTCTGAGATCATTATTTGCAAAAGATTTATAACCCTATGTGGAAGGTGACAGGTGATAAAGGGATTGTGGGGAAAGAGAACAGGTGATAAAGAGATAGAGGGACAGGTAATAGAGCTTGTGGGACAAAGCGAGAGGTAATAAAGGGACTGTGGAGCAAGGTGAGAGGTGATAAAGGGACTGTGGGGGGAGTGACAGGTGATAAAGGGATTGTAGTAAAGAGTTCTGCTTGACATAGCGGAGACGGCATCTCTATGTCCAGGAGGAAAGAAAAGAAAAAGGAAACCTTTTTAAAGCAAACCTTTTAAAAATGTTAAATGTTCTACCAAAAAGCAGACCCTTTTTCGGTTTTTAACAATTGCTAGCCATGAGAGCTTCTTTTGTTGGCCCTACTACAACTTTGATTCGCGTTTGTTACTAAGAGAACGACTTACTGGAATTTCTGGCTTTGGGAGTAAGCTTCTATTCGCCTAAGTGCATTGATAGTGCCTGAGTAACCATAAGGGTGCTCTGACTGGGCAGAGATTACAGATGAGTCAGGCATAGGGTTATGTTATTAATAAATTAAAACTGGTTTCGGAAGGGTGCACAGGGAGTGTATTTTGGCCAATAAAGGTCGCACCTTATAGTACCCGCTTTTAGAAAGAAATTTTATATTGGCAGGTTTGCTCTAAGGGCTCATATACAGATGCCCCCAGAAAACATTTAATATACCCTGAGTGCTCCCAGGTTTTCAGTGTCTTAGAAGTTTATTGAGCTAAGTGGCTTAGTACACGCATTTAAAGTGGTTGGTTCTAAAGGCAGACCTTTTTTTTATCTTAATGCATTCTATGCATTAAGATAAGAAAACCTTCAGTGTGCAGCATTACCCCCCCCCCCCAATATTTTTCCTGAGTCCCATCTCGATCCAGCAATGTTGCACGTGAAACTCTGCTGCCAGGGACTCTCCCTCCTGAGCCTTTGGCTTCCGCTGCTGTCAAAGTTGGTGAGCCGATGCGGGGAGGGGCCGAGCTGCGGCTCCGTGTCTACATGGACACACAGAGCAGTGGCTCGGGTGCCCCCAAATACATACTGCTTGCTGCAGGGGCACTCAACAGGAGGGAGGGACCAGAAGCGCCAGTGAGGGACCCGAGAAAAGGAGGATCTGGGCTGCTCTGTGCAAAACCGTTACACAGAGCAGATAAGTATAAAAATGTTTGTTGTTTTTAAACAAACAAAAAAAAAAAAAACAAGACTATCACTTTAAGCTACAATTTATCACACTAAATTGAATGTGTTCTGGAGTGTAAGCTCAGTGACTCTATTCCAAATTTGACACCAATCCCAGAGTTCTAGGGCTCTTTCTTAGACGCTAACCTAGTTTCTTCTGTACAAGGTCAATACATGCTATATATTTCTGCTTGAAGAGGAGCTTTACTCCCCCTTTTTATTTATTTTTCCCCTCTTACCTGTACCACTAGAAAAAATACAAGATAGCTGCGCTATGCACCGCAATGTAAACAATCAAATATTTAAGATGATTAAATAGATAAAATAGATAAAAAATCAGCTACACATAAAGATTCTGAAATAATCACACAAACATATAGAGGGTATGAATTGTAGCGCTTATAATAATAAAAAGTCTGCATAAATTTTAAAAGGAAATGTCCTTTAAAATCCACATAAATAACCGATATCCACGTGTTGATTAACGATGACATCCACCAACACTCCCACGAAAGACCAGGTGACACAGAACCACCACCAATAGAGGCATATACCCTTACCAGATCTCAAAATCTTAAAGGCAGTATGTATCAGCTGATATCAGCAGGCACAGAACATCCTCCCAGTAGATATCCGTAATCAATCGTACTCCAAATGCTGTTTATCCCCTGTGGACATGGTTCTCAAAGACACAAAGGGAGCCTCTCATAGTGCAATATATCCAAAACAGACCATTTATTGTAGTAAAACAAATACATTACACTCACATTTTAGCAGAGTGGCAGTAGCATTTGGTATGTCAGCATGGATGTAGCTGTTTCAATCCGAAAAGATGGCCGCCGTCGCCCTCTACTGCACATGCGTCCGCCTCCACCAATGAGGGTCCACCCGACGTACGTTTCGTCATACGCAATGACGTCATCAGGGGAAAAGGAGGATCTGGGCTGCTCTGTGCAAAACCGTTACACAGAGCAGATAAGTATAAAAATGTTTATTTAAAAAAAAAAAAATAAAGACTATCACTTTAAGCTACAATTTATCACACTAAATTGAATGTGTTCTGGAGTGTAAGCTCAATGACTCTATTCCAAATGTGACACAAATCCCAGAGTCCTAGAACTTGCGTATGGTGTCTCTTGGGGCTCTTTCTTAGACACTAACCTAGTTTCTTCTGGATAAGGTCATAAGGTCAATACATGCTATATATTTCTGCTTGAAGAGGAGCTTTACTCCCCCTTTTTATTTATTTTTCCCCTCTTACCTGTACCACTGGTTGTTCCCAAAAAATGTACTCTCATGTACAGAAAATCCAGTGTTGTCTGATGAAACCTGCCATTCTGCCATGATACACTGGGTACAGTGCTGCCATCATCTAGGCTGACGTCATCAGGGGCCAGGTGTTGCTTCTGGGTTCTTGCATCCAGCCCCCTAATTAAATGTCTTTGTGCATACGCAGTGTGCCAGAGATTGTCTAGCACATGTGCATTGTGCTGCACATTACCCAAAGCCTCCTGTTATGGGTGACAATGAGTATCCCAAGTTGCTTCGGAAAGGGATGGGAGAGCACGTTATTCTAGGTTACAAACCAGGAAGTGCGGGTCCAGCCCACTCCATCTTCAACGAGGTGGGGAGGGGGAGCAAAAATTTGTAAAGCACCCAAAAAGGGAGAAGGCCCACTTTAAAGCGGAGTTCCACCCTGGGAATACATTTTTTAATAAAAATACCCCCGGGACAGTCAGGGCTAGTACATTCCACAATGGCTAGCCTCTGATCTGTCCCGGGTTGCACTTACCTTTTAGGAGAAATACTTACCTTGAAAAAGTATTGTCCAGCGCTGCCATCTCAGGTGTGGGCAGCTTGAAGCCAGCGCCATCCTCTTCTGCGTCCTCATCCATCTTCTTCGGTCCCACGATGCACTGCACCGGCCCCGCCGTCACTTCCAGTGCGCGCGCGTCATCCCTCCACAGCTTCTGGGCATGCCCAGAAGCTGTTTAGAAGGAAATGACGCGCGCGCACCGGAAATGACGTCGGGGCCGGTGCAGGCGCAATGATTCCTGGGAGCAATGGCGCTCAGCTCCCAGGAATCATTGCAAAGCCAGGAAGTGACGAATCGCCGTGGCCGCCGAGGGGGGGGAAGAAGGAAGTAAGGTAAGTATATTTTCTTCTATACGAGGTAAGTAAAAAAAAAAAAAAAAAAAATGTGATTATCCATTTGTTTTTCAGGTGACCTGGAGCGAGAAGATGGAGGTAAGTATAAATTTAAGGTGGAACTCCACTTTAAAAAACCTCACAAAAAAAGTCCCAAAAGTAAGTTGTTGGAGTCTGCAGGAAGTTAAGTGCCCAGAGTCTTTACATTCTAGGTGACACACAGCCAGCAATCAGCCCTCCATTGTTTTTCTGCTGCCTACAAAGAAACATAAACACAGTGCTGATTTCTGGCAGGTTTTTACTGTCAGTTTCTTCTATTATATTTATCTTACAATTTGCCAGGGGGTGAAGTTATTAAGTTTTAGCAGCAGCCATCTATCAAGTTCACAAGTTAACACGATAAAGGCTCCGTGCCGCTCTGATCCTGGGAATGATGAGCCTCATACGGTAATTAACTAAATGAGAAAGTTAAATCTTACTTGAGAGCTCGGAGAGATGAAAGAGAGGTGTTTGTCAGTTTCTCTGTGGAAATTAGAAGCCGTTTCCTGCAATTCCCGGTACTGCTGCACTGTCATATTTTACATAACCACTGGGAAAACGTCTTGTAATTAGTGCTGTCATGGAGGGGTTTTTTTTCTGCTGAAGGATGTTAGAATAATTCATTAGGTTATCAAGAAAGGCTTATGTCCTGAAATGATTAGCACAGTGAAATTTAAACCATTAACGGTAACAAGTTTAGAGCTCACTGCAGTGCAGAGGTACCCGGCTGATGCTTGTGCTGCTGTTGATAATTTCTTATAATTAAACATTATGATGTTTCCCCTTTTCACCAGCCTGTTAATGATGGACATCTTGTCTTTCACAACCACTCACCAGAAGGTCCAGCAGTGTCTTGGATCTCACGTTGGTTTCACAAATTCGGCAACTGACGGGACGTAAACCTACTTTTAACTTTTTTTTTTAATGGCTAATTTACACTCCCTGGCCACTTTATTAGGTACGCCTTACTAGTACTGGGTTGGACCCCTTTTGCCTTCAAAAGGGTCTTATTTCTTTGTGGCACAGATTCAACAAGGTGTTGGAAACATTCCTCCGAGATTTTGGTCCATATTGACCTGATAGCATCACGCAGTTGCTGCAGATTTGTCCGCTGTACATTAACCACTTGCCGACCGGTCACGTTGACCGTACTCCGGCAAAGTGGCTCTATACCGTCCAGCGACGTAGACCTACGTCGCTGGACTCCTCCCCCTGTAGGCGGTGCTCGTGCGCCGCTTGAGGCGCGCTCCCGCTGTTTTCAGTCACAGCGGGAGTCGGGCCAGGGGAGGAGTGGCGGCTATCGCCGCTGCTCTTCCCCGATCGTCGGAGAATCCAGTTTGGAGATCCGCCCGCTTGTGTAAACAGAGCCGGCGGATCTCCTAAGTGACCGGGAGTGACAGATTGCAGTGTTCAGCATAGCTGAACATGCGATCTGTCCTTGTGTCACTCAGTCACCTCCCCCCACACACGTTAGTAAGCACCAGGCATACATTAACCCCTCCCTCTCCAATAAAATTAACCCCTTCCCTGCCAGTGTCTTTTTTACAGTAACAGTGCATATGTATAGCACTGATTACTGTAGTAATGTCACTGGTACCCCCAAAAGTGTCAAAAATGTCAGTCAAGGGTCCGATCTGTCCGCCGCAATGTCGAAGTCCCGCAAAAAAAATCGCAGATCGCCGCCATTACTCGTTAAAAAAAAAAACACCAAAAATGACAGAAATCTTTCCCTTAGAAAACGCAATAACTTTTGCGCAAACCAATCAAAATATGCTTATTGTGATTTTTGTTACCAAACATAGGTAGCAGAAAACAAATTGGCCAAAAATTTAAAAATTTAGATTTTTACATTTTTTTGGGGGGGAATTTCATATAAAAAAATGTAAAAAATATTATTTTTTCAAAATTCACGCTTTTTTTTTGTTTATAGCGCAAAAAGTAAAAATCGCACAGGTGATCAAATACCACCAAAAGAAAGCTCTGTTTGTGGGGAAAAAAGGGCGTACATTTCGTATGGGTACAGCGTCGCACAACCGCGCAATTGTCAGTTAGTCGCACAGCGCCGAATCGCAAAAAGTGGCCTGGACGTAAGACAGCAAAATCCTCCGGTGGTAAAGTGGTTAATGATGTGATTCTCTCATTCCACCACATCGCAAATGTGCTCTATTGAATTGAGATCTGGTGACTGTGGAGGCCATTGGAGTACTCATTGTCATTCAAGAACCAAGTTTGAGATAATTTGAGCTTTGTGACATGGTGTATTAGCCTGCTGGAAGGAGCCATCAGAAGATGGGTACACTGTAGTCATAAAGGGATGGACAAAAAATACTCAGGTAGGCTGTGGCATTTAAATGATGCTCAATTGGTACTTAGTGTGCCAAGAAAATATCCCCTACACCATAATACCACCACCACCACCAGCCTGAACCGTTGATGTGAATAGAATAAAAGATTTTAATCACTGTGATGTCATCTGAGTACAGCCCTATCGTCTTCTATCCTGTGGTTGGTTAAGCAGGGGCACGCTCTTGGGTGGGCACTTGATGCACCTGTGGATGGAGGAGTAGTGAACATTTTGGAGCGACGTTACCTATCTTAAAGCGGAACTAATCTCATTAATTTACCAGTTTAAAAATAACTGTTGCATTCCTGCCACGTGACAGGAATGTAGTTGTCACATTGGTTGCGCTCTCAACCAAACTGTCAAACCATCCAATGGCTGGTGTCATAATAGATCACATGTGCAGCATCATGGCTTCTGTATGATCTTCAACTGCTAAGATGGCAACTTCCTTGGCTGAAAATCTATAAGAGGGTTTAGTTCTGCTTTAAGATTCTACTATCCAGTTTTCTGTCTAAGTTTAAAGCGGAGTTCCAGCCATTTACTCACCTGTCCAACGGTCCAGCGATGCGGCCGCCGGAAGCCTCGATCCTCTCCCGCGGCGCCGGCATCACTGCTGTGGGCACCCGGCTGTTACAGTTTGCGGCTTCACAGCCGGGTGCCCACTGCGCATGCGCGAGTCGCGCTGCGCGCCGTGATTGGCCGGCAATCTTCTGGGACCTCTGACGTGTCCCAGAAGATTGCAGGGAGGGAGGGGGAGAGGAGAACTTCCGCTCAGGGCGCCGCGGCGCTCCGAGCGGAAGTGGGAGCGGGTACCTGTCAAAACTAGGTACCCGCTCCCCCCCCAAAAAAATGACATGCCAAATGTGGCATGTCGGGGGGTCAGGACTCCCTAAAGCGGAAGTTCCACTTTTGGGTGGAACTCCGCTTTAAAGTGATGCTAAATTCGCATTTCTCTTTCGTTCATTTGAACAATTGGGTTATGTTGCTCTTTACAGGAGTAGGACACTAGGCAGAAAAAAGAACTTGGCCACGCCTTGGGCAGTACTATGTGGTTGTAAGATCCTGGCACTCTCATTGCCTTTCTATAATCTCACTTCCGGGTTGCGTTCCACCACTCAGGTAGGTGGAACGCATATAAGGTGTGTATTCCTTTAACAGCGCTGACGTCCTCATCAGGCGGCGCACTGAGCGGCTATTTCAACTGATGGTCTGCACTCACACATTGTTCGTGCAACCGCTCCTGATACCTGCCTAACCTGACGCTGCCGAATCTTCCAGCTACATACCCTATACCTGGATTGACCGGAGCCTCGCTACCTTATCCTACACTCCCTCACTACTGGCTATTGATAAGTACCCCACAGGGGACCCCCTCTTATCAACAACGCTTGCTATCTATACCTGCATTATAAGAACTATTGCTAGCTCTAGGATACATGCTCTCCAGTATCTACCATCTGCATTTCTAAACCTAGATCGCTAGCTCTTGTGCCTATTATTTGTTACAACCTGCATTACCGAACTAAGCTTAGCAACACCTGTATATCTTGCTTGCTATTATCTATCACCTGTTGATTATACTAGATTGCTAGCTCTTGTGATTGCTATCTATCATCATCTACTAACATTCCTGTAACATCACTATCTGAGTGCTTATCATCATCTACTATCACTCCTCAGAGCCTATACCTTCAGTGTAACATCTCACTGCTACTTGCATAATTACTATCACTCCTGCAACATCATTATCTGAGTGTTTGTATATGTGCATACTGAATCAGGCTGAACCACTATGATGAGTCAAGAGAGTTGGATCAGGTGATTTAACAAGATCTCTACAAGACTACTGAGTGGAATTCTGCAGCTGCAAATCCAGTATCCTTGAGCTAAAACCCAGAGCGTTACAGATTGCACGAACCCTAAAAAATGGATTCAGCAGAAATGGCCACTCATGTGATGCACCTCACACAAAAAGTAGAAGCATTAGTTCATACTCTTACTGAAGTACAAAAGGAAAATCAAACCTTGAGACAGCAGGTGGCCCGTGTATCTCAGCTTACTGCTGCTCAACCCCGTGAGCCCAAGATAAACCCTCCACAAGTGTTTACAGGTGACCGGAAAAAATTTTGTGAGTTTAAAAACGCATGTCAATTGCTTTTCAGTTTAAAACCTCGTACTTACAATACAGACCGTATTAAAGTCTGCACTACTATCTCTTATATGTCAGGTGATCCACGCGCTTGGGCAGACTCCTTCTTTGAGAAAGATGATCCTATTCTCAATTCCTATCCTGCGTTTTTAGCAGAACTCTCCCGTCTATATGAAGACCCAAATAGGCAAAGTACTGCTGACAGCCAATTGAGAGCTTTAAAACAGGGAAGGAGACCTGTTGAAGACTTTGCAGCAGAGTTCAAGAGATGGACCCTTGATGCAGGGTGGAATGATGCATCTCTGCGTACCCAGTTCAGGCTTGGTCTATCCGAAGCCGTTAAAGACGAGCTCGCCCGAGTGGACTTACCTGGCACTTTGGATGCTTTAATACAGCTCAGTATCAACATTGACAGACGGTTACGAGAAAGGAAGGCTGAGAAAATGGGAGTACCATCACCCAATCCTTCTCGTTTCTCGTTTTCTGATTCTACTCCCATGGAGGTAGGGATCATACGCTCCCCATTATCATCTGTTGAACGAGCCAGGAGAAAATCTCAGAACCTTTGCATGTATGGTGCTTCCTCTGATCATCTAATAAGCGTCTGTCCCCTTGTCCGCAAAAAAGAGGGTGAGTTTTCACATATATTATTGGGGGGTTTAACGACTTCTTTTTCTAACCCCTATCTTTTCATCCAATTAATTTTACAGTGGGACCAAAATAGAATTACTACCAAGGCTATGATCGACACAGGATCTTGTGGGAACTACATTGACACTAGTTTTGTTGCTTTAAATAAAATACCTATTATTTCAAAATCTAAACCGGTCTCTGTTAGTTTAATTAATGGTATTCCCTTATCTTCTGGTCCAATCGTTAAACAAACTCAAGCACTTCTAGTTACTGCTAACGAGTCTCATGTTGAGATAAACACTTGATGTGTTACCTTCACCACATTTTCCCATTATTTTGGGACTTCCCTGGTTACACATGCATCAACCAAACATCGATTGGAAAACACGAACACTGACTTTCCCCTCACACTACTGTGAGACCACGTGTAAGATCCAATCGTACCAAAATATCCTTTCCATGGTGTCAGATCAAATCACACCACCACCATGCTATCAGGATCTGGCTGAAGTTTTCCTTGAGAAAAACGCTCAAGTGTTGCCTCCCCATAGGGACTATGATTGTTCCATTGATCTACTCCCTAACAGTAAACTACCTTTCGGACATGTTTATCCTCTATCTCAGGATGAACTTTCTCATCTCAAACAGTATTTGGATGAGAATTTAGCGAAGGGGTTTATTAGACCCTCTACTTCTTCCACAGCTGCAGGACTTTTCTTTGTCCGCAATAAGGATCAGAGTCTCAGGCCTATCATTGACTACAGGCAATTAAATAACATCACAATAAAGGATCGCTATCCTTTACCTCTCATTCCGGAACTCATTGAACAGGTGCGTGGAGCCACTTACTTTTCAAAGTTGGATTTAAAAGGGGCATACAATCTCATCCGCATACGCAAAGGGGATGAGTGGGAGACGGCATTCAGAACTAGGTATGGATTATTCGAATATCTGGTGATGCCCTTCGGATTATGCAACGCTCCCGCAGCATTCCAGCGTTTTATAAATGACATCTTCAGAGATCTACTCGATGTTTGTGTTGTGGTATATCTGGATGATATACTCATCTACTCACAATCCTTGTCTGAACATGTAAGACATGTACGACTTGTATTATCCAGATTGCTCTCACACAATTTATATGTAAAATTGAAGAAATGCCTATTCCATATGGAGGAAGTGTTATTCCTGGGATACATCATATCAAAGAATGGCATTAAGATGGATAAAAGCAAGATATCGTGTATCCAGGATTGGCCTATACCAACAACACGTAAGGCATTACAACGATTCCTTGGGTTCTCAAACTTTTACAGAAAATTCATCAAAAACTTCTCTACCATTGTAAGACCGTTAACTCAACTCACAAGTGTGAAAAAGACGTACAAATAGTCTGAAGAAGCAAATCAAGCTTTCCGCTTGCTAAAATCAAGCTTCACTTCTGCTCCCATATTACGCCGTCCAGACCCATCTCTACAATACATCCTAGAGGTGGATGCATCAAATATGGCTGTAGGAGCAGTTCTCTCCCAAAGACCGACAAATACGTCTCCTCTCCACCCAGTTGCTTTTTTCTCCAAAGCACTGACTGCCCCAGAGGTGAACTATCCAGTGGGTGAAAAGGAGTTACTTGCCATAAAATTGGCACTTGAAAATTGGCGACATTTACTTGAAGGTACCCGGTTGCCAATACTCATATATACGGATCACAAGAACCTCCAATACCTCCAAACCAACAAAACCCTTTCCCATCGGCAAGTGCGTTGGTCATTATTCTTCCTAAGATTTAATTTCCTAGTGACCTACAAACCTGCAGATAAAAACAAGAAGGCGGATGCATTATCACGGTTAACCGAAGATAACTGTGCAGAAATCCCTTCACTCCCTATAATACCACAAGATCGTATTGTTGGCGTAGTTCGTTCCTTAAAAGAAGAGATTCTGCATAGTCTAGGATTGGATTCACCACCACCACATCTAAATTCTGATGCAGAAGGCTTCCTTTACTTTGATAACAAACTCTACCTCCTGACATGCGCACTAAAATCTTGGAACTAACACATGATGTACCTATGGCAGGACACATGGGTATGACCAAAACATTAAATTTACTCACCAGGCAATTTTGGTGGCCTGGAATGAAGACGTCTGTACAGAAGTTCGTTTCCTCATGTGACACCTGTGCTAGGTCCAAAATTGAGACTACAAAGCCATTCGGGCTACTTTGCAGTCTACCTATACCCAAAGTTCCATGGGAAGTTGTGTCCCTAGATTTCATAGTGGAATTACCACCTTCCAAGGGATTCACTACCATTTTAGTGTCAGTGGACCATCTGACCAAGATGGCACATTTCATTCCCATTCGCAGATTACCATCATCTAAAGAAACAGCGGAACTACTAATTAAACATGTGTTCAAGTTACATGGAATTCCAAAGACCCTTTTATCTGACCGGGGTTCACAATTTATTTCTAAGTTTTGTTGTATATTACGTATTGAGCGGAAGCTTACTTCCCCCTATCACCCACAGACTAATGGACAAACTGAACGGGTCAACCAATGTATTGAACAATACTTGCGCTGTTACACCTCCTATTTACAGGATGATTGGGTGGATCTTCTTCCTCTGGCAGAATTTGCTTACAATAATGCAACCCACAGTACCAGTAAGCAAAGTCCGTTCTTTCTGAATTATGGGTTTCATCCCACATTTCTTCCTCCACGCATCCTACCATCATGTAACCCGGTGGCTACTGATTACCTTACGCAAATAAAGGACTCCTTGGATTTACTGAACACCACCATCTCTCATGCCCACAGCCAACAGAAACGGTACTACGATCTTCGTAGAAGACCTTCCCCTCAGTATACCGTTGGAGATCTCGTGTGGTTATCCACGAAAAATCTGAGATTGAAAATCCCCAGCAAAAAACTTGGACCTCTGTTTTTGGGACCTTTCCCGATCGAGAAAGTCATTGGAACATCTGCAGTTCGACTCACATTACTGACAGATCTCAAGATACACCCTATATTTCACGTATCCTTACTAAAACCACATATACCTAATCAGGGAATTAGACCTACCATCTTGCCTCCACCTCCAGTACAAGTAGAAGGGGGAGAAGAATTTGAGATTCGGGAGATTTTGGATTCTCGTATCCATAGAGGAAAACTCCAGTATCTCATCAGATGGAAAAATTATGGACCTCAAGATGACACCTGGTTGGATGCTTCTGATGTTCATGCATCCAGACTTATACAAAGGTTCCACACCAAGTACCCTGAGAAACCAGTTCTATAGGCCTTCTGGAGCCGGCCTTACGGGGGGGGGGGGGGTACTGTAAGATCCTGGCACTCTCAGTGCCTTTCTATCATCTCACTTCCGGGTTGCGTTCCACCACTCAGGTAGGTGGAACGCATATAAGGTGTGTATTCCTTTAACAGCGCTGACGTCATCATCAGGCACCGCACTGAGCGGCTATTTCAACTGACGGTCTGCACTCACACATTGTTCGTGCAACCGCTCCTGATACCTGCCTAACCTGACGCTGCCGAATCTTCCAGCTACATACCCTATACCTGGATTGACCGGAGCCTCGCTACCTTATCCTACACTCCCTCACTACTGGCTATTGATAAGTACCCCACAGGGGACCCCCTCTTATCAACAACGCTTGCTATCTATACCTGCATTATAAGAACTATTGCTAGCTCTAGGATACATTCTCTCCAGTATCTACCATCTGCATTTCTAAACCTAGATCGCTAGCTCTTGTGCCTATTATTTGTTACAACCTGCATTACCGAACTAAGCTTAGCAACACCTGTATACCTTGCTTGCTATTATCTATCACCTGTTGATTATAATAGATTGCTAGCTCTTGTGATTGCTATCTATCATCTACTAACATTCCTGTAACATCACTATCTGAGTGCTTATCATCATCTACTATCACTCCTCAGAGCCTATACCTTTAGTGTAACATCTCACTGCTACTTGCATAATTACTATCACTCCTGCAACATCATTATCTGAGTGTTTGTATATGTGCATACTGAATCAGGCTGAACCACTATGATGAGTCAAGAGAGTTGGATCAGGTGATTTAACAAGATCTCTACAAGACTACTGAGTGGAATTCTGCAGCTGCAAATCCAGTATCCTTGAGCTAAAACCCAGAGCGTTACAGTGGTATACTCCCCCTCTTTGCTATTGGTTTTCAGTAAGGACCTAGTTCTCTGCTGGGATCTCTGGGCCTGGCAATTTTCTCCTTTTTAAATGGCTTTTTTTTCTCCTGGTTTTGTTCCTGCGAGATCTACAATCAACTGCCAGATTGGGCTGAATAATCTAGATCCAGAGGTCACCCCAGTCTGGCCAGCGAACGTACGCAGACCACAGCTCTGCGCTAGGTCTGCTGCAACATAGCTCCACTGGACAGGGGCTGGCCTGCTAGTTAAACGCCTCGAGAGGTCGCGTATGGCCAGGTCTCGCCTGAGTCGCAGCGTTCCTCCTGGCCGACAGCCCCCCGATTTCCATAGCAAGGAGGTTCTGTCTGGAGTGGTGCCTGCCTGGTTACTAGGACGGTCAGACCTGTAGGTTCCCCTCAGACCCCCCCTTGTTGGTCTCTGTGTGCTATGGGGGCCCTGTGCCCGCTCCCCCTTACCTTGTCATTACCGCCTGGGTTCCAGGTATCCCTCCTGGGTACCTGAAAGCCTTGTAGAGCAACGTGCGGCAGCCATTTTGTTGTGGCCTATGTGTTTCAATGGCCGGGGCCATGTTTGTGTAGTCCTGCGACCATTTTTTCGTTGGTCCGACATGCTAATAGAGTGGTGGCCATGGCAGCAATCTCGGCTGTGGGAGCTCCACCTTTTCCCCTGGTGCGGACACCTGGGTTTTTCTCTCTCCCTTTGGACGCTGCATGTGGAGCAAGTGCATCCTGGTGCAGTCAGTGCTACTCTGGTGGGGTCCCTCCCTCTCACTGCTGCAGGTTGTGGAGTGCTCTGTTTGCTGGCGATCTGGTGGTGCTACCAACGAGGTAGGGGTCTCCTTTTGCAGTGTTAGATACTTTTTGTGGGGGTCCCCCTCTTTATTGATTGAGTCTTGGGAGCATGTTTCCACACCTGACCCCCTCTGAGGCTGCAGGTTCCTCGGGGTCCCAGCCATCCATTGATGCACTAACGGCGGTCTTGGAATCCTTTTGTGTGGAAGTGGCTTTTGGGCGGTGGGCCACCCTGCAGGGTCTGCGGCTATGCTCCCTGAATTATCAGTGCGGATGATTCACACCTGTGGCTGCGCACAGGAAGGCGCTGGTGGACGCACTGATTGTATGTGTGCGTCAAACTTTAAAAATGGAGGATGCAGCTCAAGCTGCAGCAGAGGTGGTTGTCCCCTTTGGCACACACAGGCCATCTCGCGCAGCAAAAGTGTTTCCTTATCCCTCCTATTTTGACAGATTTGTCGCAAAAGAGTGGGAGCATCCAAAACATTCCTTTTCATGGTTCCTAAACGCTTTGCGATGAGGTACCCCTTTGAGAGGAGTCCCTTTCCAAGAAGTGGACTGTTCCAGTGTCGGTGAACCCCCCCCCCAGTTGCCAGGTTGAATAAGGTAACCATGATTCCGGTTGAGGAGTCGCCAGCTTTTAAAAAGATCCAGCTTACAGAAAAGAGGAGGCTGTGGCCTGCAATATGTTCACTGTTGCTGGTTAGGCCGATCTTCACTATTGCCCTGGTGTCACAAATTCTGACCGAGTGGGCTAAACTTTTTCACCATGAACTAGAGGGTGAGCTGCTTTTCCCTGCCTTTGCTGAACTGGCGATCCAGTTGTTCTAGGGGCTGCAGTTTATCTGTAATGCCTCTTTGGATGAGGCTCCCCTGATTTCTAGGCTGTAGGTTTTGGCAGTGATTCTTAGGAGCGTATTAGGTCCTAAGTGTTGGCTGCGGACCAGACCTCTAAAAAAAGCTCTCGCCTGTTTGGGGGCTACCCTGGATGACATTAAGGCTCTCACAGGGAAAGAGTACCTTTCTTCCACAGGCTGGAAAGGGTAAAGAACCTTCTCGCAGATGTGGCCTGTCTTTCTCGGCTCGCATGAAGTTTTTTTTGTCCCTCAGGGTCCACTGACAAGAGTTTAAAACCCTTCAAGTCCTTCTTTGGAGGATTCAAGTGGCCCTGGTCCAGCAAGCCGAGAGCAGGATTCTCTAGACCCGTGGACAAGGCTCCTGGAGCATGAAGGTGTGCCCTCACCCATGCCTGACAAGGGCTCAAAACCTCGGGAGGTTCCAAATGGCTCTGATCCGGCAAGCCAAGAACGGTATTCTCTAGGCCCGCAAATAAGGCTCCTTCAGCATGAATGTTCGTCCTCACCCGTGCCTGGGGTGGGGGACGTCTTCACTGGTTTCTGAGCCCATGGACCTCTCTGGTAAATTCTGTCCGGTTACAAGATTGAGTTTCGTGCTTGCCCCCCGGCCAGGTTCTTTCCCTTCCAATGTGCGTCTGTCCCTGGACCAATTGCAAGCTATCTTTGGGGGCGGTACAAGTCCTGCTGCTTCAGGGAGTAATTGTCCCGCTTCTGGCCTCGAACTGTTTCAGGGTTTTTATTCAAACCTGTTCACAGTCCCAAAGAAAGAGGGCAAGGTATGTCTGATTCTTGACCTCAAAGCCCTGAACTGCTTTGTGCAAGTACAGAAGTTCAGAATGGAGTCCATTCACACGGTGGCGACATCCCTACATCAGGGGGATTTTCTTGACCCTATCGACATTAAGGATGCTTACCTGCACATTCTAATATGTGCCCGACACCAGCGCTTCCTATGGTTTGCTATAGGAAAAGAGCGTTCTCATTTCGTGGCGTTACCCTTTGGTCTCACCTCTGCTCCTCGGGTCTTCACAAAGTGTCAGAAGGGGATTGATGGACGACGTTAAGACCACTATGCAGACCCTAAAGGAGTTTGGTTGGCTTTACTGCCGTGGGATCTGAACTTGGGGCTTTTAGTTCTTCAGAAGCCTCTCTTTGAGAATATTCAAGAGATTCTCCTGCTTAAGCTGTCCCAGAATGTGGCCTATTTGGTGATTATCACTGCTGGCAGGGTGTCTGAACTGGCAGCGTTAAATTGTCATACCCCCTACTTGGTGGTCCGCAAAGATAAGGGGGTTCTTCGCATATGACGGTCGTTCCTTCCAAAGGTAGTCTCTGATTTCCATTTGAATTAAGACATTGTGTTGGCTTTCTTGTTTCCCGGGCCCAGGCATCCTAAGGAATTTAGTATACAAAGAACCTAGTATCGAGACCTGAGTGGCCAGTTGTAATTTACAAATGGTCACCAACCATCCTTTGACCCAGCAGGAATTCCCACTTAGTCATGTGGTAGCGCAGGGAGCCACCGCAACCAGGTTGACTAGTAGCAAAAAGAGAAAGGGAGGACCAGAGAGACAGTTCCTTAAAAGAGGTTGCATGAAGGGATGCTCACACCTGCTGTATTCAAAAATGATTAACCACTTAAGCCCCGGAAGATTTTACCCCCTTCCTGACCAGGGGGTATTTTGCGATTCGGCACTGCGTGACTTTAACGGACAATTGCGCGGTCGTGCGATGCTGTATCTAAACAAATTTGGCGTCCTTTTTTTCCCACAAACAGAGCTTTCTTTTGGTGGTATTTGATCACCTGTGCGATTTTTTGATCATGCGCTATAAACAAAAAAAGAGCGTAAATTTTATTTTTCACATTTTTTTATATAAAATTCCCCCCCCCCCCCCCCCCAAAAAAATGTAAAAATCAAAATTTTTTAACATTTTCGGCCAATTTGTTTTATGCTACCTATGTTTGGTAAAAAAAATCGCAAAAAGCGTATTTTGATTGGTTTGCGCAAAAGTTATCGCGTTTACTAACAAAGGGAAAGATTTTTGTCATTTTTTTTAACGCGCAATGGCGGCGATCTGCGGTTTTTTTTTTTTTTTGCGACATTGCGGCGGACAGATCGGACCCTTGACTGACATTTTTGACACTTTTGGGGTTACCAGTGACATTACTACAGTAATCAGTGCTATACATATGCACTGTTACTGTAAAAATACACCGGTAGTGAAGGGGTTAACTTTATTTGAGAGGGAGGGGCTGTGTGTGTCCCTAGGGGCGTGCTTTCTACTGTGATTGGCTGTGGCTTCAGATGTATGAACAGTGATCAACGGTTCTACATAGTAGAACCGTATGATCATCCTTCATACACCGGGGAGAATGACAGGCAGCTTGTTTACACAAGCCGCCTGACTTTCTCCCTCTCCCCCGACGATCGCAGAGTGACCGGCGGACATCGGGTCCGCCGGTCACACGCGTGGGGGGGTGCGTGACCGCGCGGGAGCAGAAGCGCGCCTCCGGAGGCGCGCGCTCGCTCCCTAGACCCTCACAAGCTAGTGACGTAGCCCTACGTCACTTTGCCTGTGAGGGGCTGACTGCCGACGTAGGTCGGCGTTAGGCAGTCGGCAAGTGGTTAAACTTTATTGAAAAATAGGGTATAACATTACATGTAAAAAAGCCCCCAAAATATGGGGCGTCATAATTCACATGGACAGATCAAGTGCAGTGAAAGAATGTGTGTGACAGCATAAAAACAGCACAATGACAAGAACACACTCTACTGGCCACACCACCCACCAGGATTGAATAAAATGCACAGCTACAGTGGTATACAGTATATAGCTCGATTCGAGCTCTGTAATACTGTTGATGACCACTGGAGGTGTGCCGGCATGCCACATACACCCTGTAGCTGTGCATTTTATTCAATCCCTTCATGCAACCTCTTTTAAGGAACTGTCTCTCTGGTCCTCCCTTTCTCTTTTTGATCCTAAGGAATTTACCTTGCATACTTTGCATGTGGTTAGCCACAGAGTCTTTTTGGAGGTGTGACTTTTTGTGATCATGGACAGGCCAAGAAAAGGGCTGTCCGCTTCTTCAACCATTTCCAGATGGATCAGACAGACTGTGACTCAGGCCTGTTCCATCAGGGGTCAGGTTCCTCCTTTACTTGTAACGGCGCACCCTACTCAAGCGATTAGTGCTTTTTGGGCCTACTGTCATCAGACCTCGGTGGCACAGGATTGCAAGGTGGCCACCTGGTTGTCGGTGCACACTTTGACTAAGTTCTATAAACTGGATGTGTTGGCATCTGTGCATGCTTCCTTTTGGCTGCAAAGTTTTGCAGGCTGGGTCTGTTCCCTCTTTGCGTGTGTATTGTAGGGTGGGCTCCAGTTGTTTTTGGTTGAGCTCCTGTTTTTCCTGGTTGGCTATTGTGTTTAGCCTTGGGATTCTTTTTTGTCCCACCCCTCATGTTTGGCACTGCTTGGGGACATCCCAATGGTTCAATTTGTATGCAATTATGCAGGCCCTTGCACTACATAGTTGAAGGTAAATCTAAAGGAAATTGAATAAGAAAGTTGGATAATGTATGGCAGTTTTTTACGCATATGCGCATATTTGTGTTTGAATTTGTGTAAAATACTGACTTTTTTTTTTTGTTACTGATCTGTATGCAGTGCATGCTGTTCATGCAAGTTTGTTTATTTTATTAAAAAAAAACACCTGTGTGCCTAACTTTAGGCTACGTTCACATCTTGGTGTTGCTATTACAGGCGTTTTTTATGGGCGTTTTTTGTGCAGGCGTTTTTTGTGCAGGCGTTTTTTGTGCAGGCGTTTTTTGTGCAGGCGTTTTTTGTGCAGGCGTTTTTTGTGCAGGCGTTTTTGGTGCAGGTGTTTTTTGTGCAAGCATTTTTAGATTGAATAGAGACCAATGGAAACGCCTGTAATCTGCCCAAAAAGAAGCTCATGTACTTTTTTGAGCGTTGGGCGTTTTGCTCACAGCGTCAAAACGCTCAGATGTGAACAGGGGCCATTGAAATGAATAGGATTTGTCTTGTTGGGCATTTTGAGAGCTGATCCTAGAGCAGAAAAACGCCCCCAAAACGCCTACATGTGAACGGAGCCTAAGTGGTAATAAATCCAAAAGCAAACATTTATTGTATTGCAGCTTACATTTTTTTTAGTTAGTAACGGCTGCATTTTCTTTTTCTTTTTTAGGCTTTCTTACTATGTTCATCTGGTGATCCAGCCAGTAAGTCTGTTTTTTAAAACAACAAACTATCTAGCAGAACATGTCAGTTACAGAGATGAGACAAACCATTTACCACTGACAAGGGTGTTGACAATGATCAGCTTTTATTCATCGATCTAAAACCTTTATCCCAAAAGGAAATAACTCTTTGCTGTAACTGCTTATATAGTATTAGCTGGAGTTTGGCTTCAATTTGTTAGTGTATTTAAATCTGCCTAAACCTCTCATACTCCCTTTAACTCAGAATGACAATGCTGCTGTCCAGATGTGCCCCCTGTGTGCCTTCATCCAGAGTGGTGGCACTCTAATAAAGGAATTGTGTTACTGGCCAGATCACCAGGTGAAAATAGAGTGGGGAGGGGGAAACCCTCAAAAACTAATGCAGCCACCTCCTCTATTGACTGCAAAATATTAATTTTTTTGGTTTTGGGTTTAATACCACTTTAAAAAATGGCCAGCGTCACTGTTTTTTGTTTCCAGTATTATGTCACTAAAGATCATTATTGGTAATATTTAGTTATAAAATGATATAAGCAATACTTCAGGTTCCATACTCTGATGACTAATTTGTATCTTTCCTGCATAGAAATATCTCTGTGATCTAGCACAGATCTTGGAGGCACCCACCACTTAGTAATTACCATAGTGCATTATCCAAATAAATAAACGAGATTTGCCCTAGAGCCAGTAACCTTTCACAGATTCATTTTTACCTTGGGACCTGCTTCGTAAATATTGAATGTTCTGCTCATGTTTACCTATGTTGAGCTGCTTTATGCCATTATGCAAGGTGCTATAAATGCAATGCTGTTCTTAAGAAAAGGGGCAACCTTGTCTTAATGATGTCATAGAAACAACTGTAAACTGATACAGCTACTATAAAATATTCCAACTTTTAGTAATTTTATTTAAATAAATCTGGGCACACTTTGCCCTAAACTCTCACCATTCATCACTGTTGATAATTGGCCATTGGAGAGGTTAAAAACAAGCGATAAAACTGTCTGGTGGGTGTCACAGGAAATATTCATTGTTGTCCATGGGTTGTTCTCTTTCCTGAAAAGGAACCTCAAAAATTTAAAGGTGAGTTTAGCAATGCAGCAATAGTTTAGATCTGGGGTCTCCGAACTTTCTAAACAAAGGGCCCCTTTATTGTCTTTCATAATTTAGGGGGGCCGGGCTGTGGCTATTAAGAGTAGATGATGTCCCAATGCAAAAAAGCCAGCCGAAGAGTGTAGTGATGTCACATCTGGTCCCAGACGTGATGTCACCAAGCTCTTCGGCCGGCTTTTTTGCATTGGGAACGCTGCACCCCTTTATTATCGTGGACACTTACCTGATAAAGCGTTGTAGGCTTTTCCATTCATTTGGAGGCCATCTCTCCTTTCTGTCAGTATCGGTGGTTGCACTTATTAAGAATTGGGGAAGATCGTCTTTTCTCACCCATGCTGGGATCTGTGGTTCTTCACGGAGTTTGTTCGGTTTATCTTCACATTCTATGTTTTGCACATTTTTTTATGGACATTTCGCAAATTTTTATACATGAATTTAGCACTTTATTATTATGGTTTATCAATTGCTTTTTTATGGACATTTCATTTACATGAACTTTGCACTTTATGATCATGTTTTATCAATTCACATCATTTATCAGTGCTGCATGTATTTTATATATGTATGTAAAGGTTTTATCTCTTGACCTGTGCAAGCTGCTATTTATTCTCATTTTTGTTCACTGCCACCATTTTATCAAGCGCAAGTTTTTTGTTGTTTGGTTTGTATAAACTGAAGAACAATTAACAAGGCCCCTGTGCATGAAAACAGACTGGCCTCTCTTGGACTTTAATCAATATCACTTGACTCCTATGCACAATCTCCGTCTTTTTAGTCTGTTTCCATCACATGCTCACAGAGAACCCACTGCATGTTCTCCCTGCAGGTGCCGCAGTCCATTTTGTCTTGGTTCCTCTCATCTTTCCCATCCTCTTCAGCTGCTTTTCTCCTCACATCGCTTCCGGTTACATTTCCATTTCAACTGAACCCCTCCCTAGCCCTAGTTAAATATTCTCTTTGCAGTTTGGTTTGATGACACCAGACAACCTGCAGTAGAAGGGTGGGCCCTCCTCCATTTTAAATAAACACCCCATATTATGCCTTTGTCTGTACCCAAGTTGGATCACTATGCATCAGCACTGGCTGAAAGTTCCCCCCTACTGCTGTGCTGTAAGTGTACATGTCTGTACTATCTCTGGGGAATGATGAGATAATTTGATGCAGAAGACGAACGCACTACTCATGACAATCTGTACACAGTTCATTTTGGGGTGTAGGATGCCATAGCATGTGCTTTTGGCACTCGAATTTGCTGTTATGGCGCACAGAGACATGTCCAACATCTCTTCTAGATTTAGCGCCAGATATTCTATTTTTTGTGAAAACTCAATATTGCACATGTTCTTTCCAAGCGTTGGCCATGGTTAGGTGAAGAGCCCATCAACCCTCGACATCATGCCAGTGTGTAGAAAGGATAGGCAGATGGGCACATTTTGTCTTTTAGTAAAGAAAACAAAAAAAGGTTCCTCTGGGGGAAAATTAAAAGCTCTATCCACCCTTTTTAGATGCTGTCCTCAAGATCCCTAAAAAATACAGGGGGGTGTGGTAATTCAAACTTGGGTCTTCTATTCAAAGCAGTAAGTTTCCTAGGCAGTCACCAGATCACCAGATTTGGAAGACAACGAAAAAACAAAAGAAGACCGGGGCGTCTCGAAGAGTATTGGTAAATCAAACCAGAACAGCCAGGATGAGTTGTGCTCGCCTCACATGACCAATTAAACACCTGTGCAGTTACAACAGTCAGGCTTGTAGGGAAAACGTTTCCATAGACTAAACATACACAGAGCGAATATTTATGGTTGCAGGAAAGAAATTCGCTCGATTCCCCCATCAACACAGACCGTGTTGATGCACAAATTCCTCTTGTCTAGCAATTGTCTTCTCCCCGCGGAGGAAGCCGCTAGCGATAATTGCAGGTAAAACCCAGCATGCTGGTTGTACCCAAGTTGATTAATCAACTTGGTACATTTAGCCTGCCCATACATGGTTTGAATCTCGGCCGATTCAACTATCTATGGCCCGCCTAAGGAAGAATCTACTTCTTTGCATCATCTATAGCAGCGTTTCTCAACTTTTTTGCCTCGAGGCACCCTTTCAAAAATTATGAACAGACTTGAGGCACCCTTTTAAAAATTATAGACAGTCTTGAGGCACCTCAGTCTAAAAATGGAAAAATTTATTCTTATAGTTTTGCATAACAAAACAGTATTAACATACGTAGGACACCCAGCGTTAGAGGTGATTTATTCTTCCAAAGCAAATACACTTTTGCAAACTGGTACTGACTAGTATTCCAATGTTTCTCTTACCCCTCAATTATTCTCCATCACTCAGCTAAGGTGCCCATAAGAAGGTTGTAATGGTGCCCAATGAAACCCTGTGGATTTGTGTAACAGGCAGCCGTATTTACACATAAGCTTGTATGCAATTGTGGGGCAATTTTTAGGCATTTTATCAAGGCACCCTGGTTGAAAAAGGCTGCTCTATAGATAGTAATGGTTATTAAATAGGATAGAATAGCTTCAAAATGTTTCTGTTTAAATATAAATGATCGCACTTGTATGGTAAGGTTCACCTGATTAGATGGCAGTGTGAATTAAACATTATGGCAATAGTGCATGATAAAGTAGTGCCTGCAAGGCTGGATGAATGTAGACAGTTTTTAATAGATAATTTATTAATATATGTAATAAAATGATGGGGTAAACGATAAAGCATTAAATTCCAGTTTAACAAAATGAGTTAAAACAAAAACTGGACACATAAAGCAAATTTTGCTCCTCTTGAAAAAGGAACCAAAAACCAATTTGCCCAAGACTGATGTTTTTACTATGTGTGTACGCCTGGTCTGATGTAACCACCGCATTAAGAATAACCTTCTTGATTCACTTCAGTCTGGATTTGCCCTCAACACTCCACTGAAATTGCCCTCCTAAAACAAATTATTTACTAACTGCTAAAGCCATTGTACACTATTCTGTACTCCTACTTTTGGACCTTTTTGTCTGCCTTTAATACAGATGGCCACCCCCTACTCCTCAAAAAACATTACTCCTTTGGTCTCCGTGACTGTACTCTTCGTTGGTTCTCATCCTGCCTATCCCACTGCACCTTCAATGTCACTTACGATGTCACTTTCTTCTCTCCTCTCACTTTCTCTGTTGGCGTCCCCCAAGGTTCTGTTCTTGGACCTCACCTATTCTAAATCTACATCTCCTCCCTGGGATAGCAGATAGGCTCCTATGGTTTTCAACATCATTTCTACGCTGACAACAGCCAAATCGATCTCTCTACTCCTTTGCTCCCTCTTTCAGTCTTCTATCACTAATTTACTGACCGACATCTCAGTCTGGATGCCACACCACTTCCTTAAATCCGCGCGCCCCTTCTCCTGACTTATCTGTCAAGATCAATATCACAACCATCAACTTGTTCCCGCATGCCAGGGTTCGAAGTGCTATCCTGGAATTGGGACTCTCCTTTCGGCCTCTCATCCAGTCACTTTCCAAAGCTTGCCGCCTCAACTTCTGCAATGCAAATCCAAAATACTCCCCTTCTTAACCAATGACACCACAAAACTTCTAATTCACTCTGTGGTCATCTCTCGCCTCAACTACTGCAACTCCCTCATTGGATTGCCTTTTACATAGGCTATCCCCTATTCAGTCCATAATGGTTGCTGCTGCCAGGTTCATCCACCTTACCAACTTTTCAGTGTCTGCTACTCCTCTCTGCCAATCTCTCCATTGGCTTCCGCTCACCCAATGAATGAATTCAAAATACTCACAATAACTTACAAAGCCCCCAGCTACAACACTAACTAACCAAATTGTTGTTCTCTTCATTCCTCCCAATACTTCCTTCTCTCTAACTCTCATGTCACCTCCTCCCATGCTTGCTTCCAGGACTGAGCCTCTCCCATCCTTTTGGAACTCCCTACCCCCATCTGTCCGACTATCTCATACTCTTGTCAACTTTTAGGTGATCCCTGAAAACCCTTCCCTTCAGAGAAGCCTATCCCACCTCCCTTTAACAACTGTACTTCCACTTCCTCCATCAGCTCATCCCCCACAGTTATTACCTTTTTGTATCACTTGACCCTCCCTTTTAGATAGTAATCTCTAACTAGCAGGGCCTTTTGATTCCTTTTGTATTGAATTGTATTGTCACTGTACTGTCTGCCCTCATGTTGTAAAGTGCTGCGCAAACTGTTGGCACTATATAAATCCTGTAAAATAATAATGTGTGGATACTGGATGCCTGAATCATCCTGGGTCGCGTTCTTCTGGGTCTCAAGTGGAAAGGTCTTTCCACCCACCTGTGTAGGCCTACTCCTTGTGCTGCAGTCACGTATTCTCTCTCTGCCCAATGCCTTTTCAGGTTTGCAAATAAAAGAACAATAGCTGACTGAGACCCACCAATGGCTGTGCTAGGTAGACAGTACTGGGGAGGTATTTTCTCTGAGTCCCAGAGAGACTTAAGCAGGGAGTAGGGTTGATCACACTATGTCATATACCAGAAATAGAGCTGTCTTTTTTTGAAAATGCTGGTTGCTTGACTACCTCTGGATCCCAGAACTCTATCTTTGAATTCACACCCAAATTAGAGAAGTCATAATGAAGTCTTATTTCATTTGCACATTTCTATAGGATTACGGTCTTGGAAGCTACTGAAGCCATAGGATCAGCACAACTGTAAGGGAGCTTGTATTTTTATATGAGAAGCTCAGCAATGGTAGGCTTTCTACTTCACTGTAAGTTTCTTGTGCCTCAGTTAGACAATGCATGGAGGAATTTACCTTGACCTAGTTTTGTTTACAGTACTTGGCACTTAAGATTTCTGTAGTTTATTAAGCAGGTTCAAAGGCTACTATGAGTATTCACTTGATGCCAGGGATTAGTCAGGTCAGCTAATATAATAGGATAGAGGCTTTCCTGTGATCAGCAGCATCGGGAAAACGTGCTTTATTGACCAAATGATTCACTTAGGCATATTCCCGAGCCAGCTGATTTCTAGGCCTCCCAAAGGAAAAACGTTAGTGGAAGTAGAGAGCTCTACTGTATGATCCTCTGCTCTTGGAGTGGAGCGGCCATGCGTAAAAGTGCCCTAGATAATGCTGATGATGTCCTCCATCGTGTTATTTATACACGCAGCAGTTCATATAGTACAGTTCTGTGCACATATGAAAGATGCTGAGAGCCAGATACACCTTTGTTAGGTATTAAACCAGCACTCACTGCAAACCTATTATTCATATTGTGATTAGTGTCTGCACAGAGCCTGTGTATACTGTAAACTTTAATTTGCTGCACCAGCTACTGTATCTGTAATTGAAAGTTAGATCGTAAAATCTATTCTCTAACACTACTGTCATTAACATCCTAGATTGGTATCATCACTAAAACTCTCTGAAGCATTTCCCACAACCATCGAACTAACTGACCTGCTTTACCAGTTAAATGGAGCCTTTCCCTCTCAATGAAAAAATGATAAATTATAGCTTTGCGTACCTGTCATACTGTACACTGCTAGCAGAATGCAATACCCCTACTGAGCTGTATCCTTAAATTAACTATTTTAATACTGCTCATATGCTATATACATATGTAAATTTGCTATATCATATGGTAGCATATAGAGTACAGTGGTTTGTGCAGTTTGGATGTGCATTTACACTGCAACATGTCCAATGTATAGCAAAAGTGCATTGTAACACCATTTACAGAACATTCTCAGGTTTTCTACATGATTGCACATTACCGTTGATATCATCACAACTACCTTTATGCATCCAGGTGGATTTTACCTTGTTTTTTTCAGGACAAATCGGGTTTTCATTTGGGGGTAAATGGTAATGGATATCTCTTGATTGTTTTTTTATCATAGGAAAACTGGCCCATGATATAAAAAATAAGTAAATACTGTAAATCATTTGTTTTAAATTTAACTGTATGTCATGGCGTTACTACCATAACCTACCACCAAAGAACAACCCAAAATAAATTCTCCTGCTCCGGGCGATCGCAGAGATGCCACATATGTGTAGGTTAGTTGTTGTATGTACCAGTAGTACAGCCCAAAATCAAAAGTGCACATTTTTTAAATTATTCTACCTAAAACACAGACACTAAGTCCCCGTTCACACTAAGGCGACCTGTGAGGCGACCTGGTCGCCTCACAGGTCGCCGTAGGTCGCCTTCCATAGGAAAGCTGCGGACCCGTTCTAATAGGAGCGACACAAGTCGCTCCGACTTAGAAAAAGGGTCCGGAGCTTCTTTGGGGCGACCTGGAGCGACCGTCATAGACTTCAATGTTATGAAGTCCGTGCCGGCCGCTCCGAGGTCGCGGCGCTCTGCTCGCACCGCGACCTCGGAGGTCGCCCCCCCCCCCCCAAGTCGGATCGCCCCAGTGTGAACGGAGCCTGATACTAATTTAAAATGTGTTTTTAAAAAAAAAAGAAAAACCCCAAAGTATACTGACCCTGACCTTGAGCTTTTACCCTTACTTGACCTTTAACGCTAACCCTGGCACTGATCTAGATCAAACCTTGATCTAGATATTTTTTTTTTTTTTTTTTTTTATATATAAATCTTTATTTTTTTTTTTTAACACATTTTTTTGTCCTCTCCGCAAGGAGATAGAGAAAAACAATCTCTCTCTCTCCCGTGACTGGTCACTGTGGTAACCAATAAGTTTTTGCAGCGATCAGGTGACCCGGAACTGGAAGACCTGGGACTCGAATTGTTAGTACGGGACTGCATCTGAGACCCCACTCTCTGTCCCAGCACAAAGGCAGTAATGCATATATGCAGCCCCACAGAAAAAAGCCCAGTCCAGTGAGGCCGCATATATGTGTAACATCAGCGTGAAAGGGTTAAACATGCTTTGGCCCATATAGGGGAAAAATTTGTCACTCCTAGCCATTGATGCCTGTTTGCTGGTTGGACATCCCAATGAAAAAGATTTTGGGTCGGGTCCCCTTTTTTCCAGTATTACAGCCTCCACTCTTTTGGGAATGTTTTACACAGGATTGTTCATTTTGACTCTGGAAAGTTGTGCTCATTCAACCAAAAGCGCATTTAGAAGGCCAGTTATTAATGATGGACAGGTACTCCTAGTTCTCTGTCAGTGTTTCAATTCATACCAAATATGTTTAGTAGGGTTGAGGTCCGGGCTCTGTATAGACCACTCAGGTTCCTTCAGACCAACTTATCAAAAATGATCTTTATGGATCTGGCTTTGTGCACGTCACTGTCCCCAGACTGTTGCAACAAGGCTGGAAGTATATACAGGTGTATCTCCTAAAATTAGAATATAATCAGAAAGTTAATTTATTTCAGTAATTCAATTCAAAAAGTAAAACTCATATTTTATATGGCTGCGTTACACATAGAGTGATGTACATTGCTCAAAAAATTTAAAGGAACACTTTGAAAACATATATCCGATCTCAATGGGGAAAAAATATCATGCTGGTTATCTATACTTCTATGGACTGGGTAATGTGTTAGGAACGAAAGGATGCCACATGGTTTGATGGAAATTAAATCTATCAACTAACAGAGGGTGAATTCAAAGACACCCTGAAAATCGAAGTGAAAAAATGATGCAGCAGGCTAGTCCTTTTTGCTGAAATTGCATTGCAGCAACTTAAAATGGTACTCAGTAGTTTGTATGGACCCACATGCTTGTATGCATGCCTGACAACATCGGGGCATGCTGCTTTTAAGGCAACGGATGGTGTCCTGGGGTATTTCCTCCCAGATCTGGACCAGGGCATCACTGAGCTTCATGAACAGACTGAGGTGCAATCTGGTGGTGTCAGACTGACCAAAACATAATGCCCCAGAGGTGTTCTTTTGGATTTAGGTAAGGCCAGCGTGGGGGCCATTCAATGGTATCAATTCCTTCATCCTGCAAGAACTCTTGCCACATGAGGCTGGGCATTGTCGTGCAGCAGGAGGAACCCAGGACCCACTGCACCAGTTTTGACAATGGGTCCAAAGATTTCATCCCAATACCTAATGGCAGGCAGAGTGCCATTGTCTATCCTGTAGAGGTCTGTGCGTTCCTCCATGGATATGCCTCCCCAGACCATCACTGACCCATCACAAAACCAGTCATGCTGAACGATGTTGCAAGCAGCATAACGTTTTCCACGGCCTCTCCAGACCCTTACACTTCTGTCGCATGTGCTCAGGGTGAACCTGCTCTCATCTGCGAAAAGCACAGGGCACCAGTGGCGGACCTGCCAATTCTGGTGTTCAATGTCAAATGCCAATCGAGCTCCACAGTGCCGGGCAGTGAGCACAGGGCCCACTAGAGGATGTTGGGCCCTCATGCCACCCTCCATGAAGTCTGTTTCTGATTGTTTGGTCAGAGACATTCACACCAGTGGCCTGCTGTAGGACTCTGGCAATGCTCATCCTGTACCTTCTTGCGCAAAGGAGCAGATACCGGTTCTGCTGATGGGTTAGGGACCTTCTATGACCCTGCCCAGCTCTCCTAGAGTAACTGCCTTTCTCCTGGAATCTCCTCCATGCTCTTGAGACTGTAGTGGGAGACACAGCAAATCTTCTGGCAAAGGCATGTATTGATGTGCCATCCTGGATGAGTTGGACTGCCTGTGCAAGCTCTATAGGTTCCAGGTATCGCCTTATGCTACCAGCAGTGACACTGACCCTAGCCAAATGCAAAACTAGTGGAAAGCAGTCAGAAAAGATGAGTAGGGAAACAAATTTCAGTGGCCCCTAACTGTAAAACCATCCTATTTTGGAGGCCATTTAATTGTTAATCAATTTTAGCTGCTTTGGTGGTAATGAAATTAACAACAGGGGCACTAGATGGTTAACAACCCCCTCTGCTACCTAACTGATCAGTTCAATATCCTAGGAGTTTAATTGGCTTGATGCTATACTCTGATTAAAAGGTGTTCCTTTAATTTTTTGAGCAGTGTATTTCAAGCATTTCTGTCTTAATTTTAAAGATTATGGCTTACAGCTAGTGAAAACCCAAAATTCATCATCACCGTCTGTGGAAACTTCACACTGGACCTCATGCAACTTGGATTCTGTGCCTCTCCATTCTTCCTCCAGACTCTGGGACCTTGACTTCCAAATGAAATGCAAATTTTTTTAAGTGATTATTTAGGGAACCATGTCATCTGGTGTTGGTCCATTATGTTTTATCAAGTCAAAAGTCAGCACAGCCCTCTAGCAGGAAATTGTAGAGCACTTAATGCTTCCCTCTGCTGACCAGCTTTATGGAGATGCTGATTTCATTTTCCAGCAGGACTTGGCGCCTGCCCACACTGCCAAAAATACCAATACCTGATATAATGATCATGGTATCACTGTGCTTGATTGGCCAGCAAACTTGCCTAAGCTGAGCCCCATAGAGAATCTGTGGGGTATTGTCAAGAGGAAGAAACACCAAACCCAACAATGCAAACAAGCTGAAGGCTGCTATCAAAGCAACCTGGGCTTCCATAACACCTCAGCAGTGCCACAGGCTGACTGCCTCCATGCCACACTGCATTGATGCAGTAATTCATGCAAAAGGTGCCCCGACCAAGTATTGAGTTCATGCTATACTGTACATAGATATACTTTTCAGTAAGCCAACACTTCTGTATTAAAAATCCTTTTTTTTTTTTTAATTGCTCCTATATAATCAAATTTTCTGAGATGCTAAAATTTGCGTTTTCACTAGCTGTAAGCAATAATCATTAAAATTAAAAGGAAGAAATACTTGAAATATATTACTCTGTGTGTTATGAATCTATATAATAGGAGTTTCACTTTTGGAATTGGAATCACTGAAATAAATTAACTTTTTGATGATATTCTTTATGAGATGCACCTGGAATTATCTAAAATGGCTTTAGATGCTTTAGCATTAAGCTCCCCCCGTGAACACTAGTGCGACTCGTCATGCTATTGGTTTTTAAAATTGCATGACAAGTCGCACCCTATTTGTGCCTATGGAACCTTTCAAATCAGTGCGACTCTGACTTGAAACCAGTTCCTGCAATACGATTATCGCACTGACTGGCGGCTTTGAAACCACGCTGCAGTTGGGAAATTTCAAAGCTGTATTCAGCGTAACCAGGGTCTAAAAAGTGCCCCTTATTGGGAAACACCTGAAGTTCAAGTGGAACTTTAATCAGAAAATTAACTTTTGATAGATCACTTCAGGTATAGTTATGTAAAACATTAAAAATAAGCCCCTTTATGGTTTAAAATTGAGTAATGCACTGCCTCACCCTGCTCTGCACATGCTCAGTTGCTCTTTGTTTTTCAGCACTGTGCTGAAAATGTAGAGGCCGATCTGCTGACAACCTAAACGGTATACTGCTGTTCAGGGGCACTGGGCTTTAGCAAAATGGCAGCTTCCAGCAAGAAGAAACAGGAGCAATGCTGGAGGCAATTTACAGCACACACTAATTTTGGCATCCGAATTATGAATGTGGAATTTGTTCTTTGCCAAAGAACTTTCTTTTTTTTTTTTACCAAGCTGTTATGGGTAAAGTTCCACTTTAATAATTTTCAGAGGTATACCACGTGTATATGAAAAGCTTTTGGTTAGTCAAATAAAAAAATGTGTGTGTGTGTGTGTGTGTGTGTGTGTGTATATATATATATATATATATATATATATATATATATATATATGTGTGTGTGTGTGTGTATATATATATACAGTATCTCACAAAAGTGTACACCCCTCACATTTTTGTAAATATTTTATTATATCTTTTCATATGACACTTTGCTACAATGTAAAGTAGTGAGTGTATAGCTTTTATAACCGTGTAAATTTACTGTCCCCTCAAAATAACTCAACGCACAGCTATTAATGTATAAAACGCTGGCAACAAAAGTGAATACACTTCTATGTAAAAAAAATGTTAAAATTGGGCCCATTAGAATCCCCCCCCCCCCGGTGTCGCGTGACTCGTTAAGTGTTACAAGGTCTCAGGTGTGAATGGGGAACAGGTGTGTTAAATTTGGTGTTATCGCTCTCACTCTCCTACTGGTCCCTGCAAGTTCAACATGGCACCTCATGGCAAAGAGCTCTCTGAGGATCTGAAAAAACAATTGTTGCTCTACATAAAGATGGCCTAGGCTATAAGAAGATTGCCAAGACCCTGAAACTGAGCTGCAGCATGTTGGTCAAGACCATACAGCAGTTTAACAGAACATGTTCCACTCAGAACAGGCCTCGCCATGGTCGACTAAAGAAGTTGAGTGCACGTGCTCAGCGTCCTAACTAGAGGTTATCTTTGGGGTGTAGACGTATGAGTGCTGTCAGCATTGCTGCAGAGGTTGAAGGGATGGGGGGTCAGTCTGTCAGTGCTCAGACCATACACCGCACACTGCATCAAATAGGTCTGCATGGCTGTTGTCCCAGAAGGAAGCCTCTTCTAAAGATGATGCACAAGAAAGCCTGCAAACAGTTTGCTGAAGACAAGCAGACTAAGGACATTACTGGAACCATGTCCTGTGGTCTGATGAGACCAAGATACTTTCTCTGTCGCTCATTGACAGACATAGTCCTCGTTGATTAATAACAACTCGGGTTATACTGCCCTCTACAGGAGTAGGACTAGACAGGAAAGAAAACGTTCTGGCCACACCCTAGGGGCAGTCCCAGAGGGTATATCCTCTCACTTCCTGCTACAGCAAATCAGTTTTTTTCTGTCTAGTTAGGAGTAAGGACCTAGATGCCTTGCTAGGATCTTCGGTCCTGGCAGGATTTTTTTTCTTAGAAAGATTTTTTAGACAGCTCTTTTCTCCAGTTTCCTGTGAGATCTTCAAGCAAGTAAGCTGGAACTGGGCGACGGGCTGGATGTTGAGATCCAGTGGTCACCCCAGTTCAGCCTACGAGCGCGTGCAGGCCATAGCTCCGCGCTGGGTCGGCCGCGACATACTCCCACTGGACAGGGACTGACCCTGCGAGTTAAACATCTCGCCTGGACGCCAATGACCAACAGAGTCACGGCATCCATATTGGTCGACAGCCCCCCCACCCCGGTGGAGAGGGGTTCTGTCAGGAGTTGGCGCCCGCCTGGTTCCGGTATGGTGAGTAGTATGTTCTCCCTCTCCCCTTGTCGGGTTTGTGGTGGACGCGGGCCCCTCTCTGGGATGGTAGGATGGATCTCCCCTCTATCCTATAATAAGTCACAGATCCCCCAATTTGAGTGTGATTTTTGTATAAAATAACCAGGAGGCTTGGTTTGGGAGCTGACGATCTAAAGTCATTGTAAGACTGTAAGGATGACTGAAGTCAGTGGCAGCACTAAAAGGGCGTTACTATTGAAGTATAAGGTATCTGTCAGAGGCACACAGGCTGATGCCTATGCCTGAGTACTGCAGTCCAGATCGCCATTCCTCCAGCTTCCACGGGCTGTACAGCACTGTTTTGTGGCACGGACCGCATGCGGCCCGCCAGGGTCCTGTACCGCAGGCCAGGCTTATCACCATCCAGGGTGAAGTTTGTGGGGCCGATGTACTCCCGCAGGCCGCTAGGCCGAATACAGCATCCCGCAGGCCGCTGCTAGCCGCCGCTATCCTAACAGGCCGCCGTCATTGTCTTGCAGATCACACGAGGCCGCCATATTGGCATAGCCTCGTGTCTCCAGCATGGGGGCGGCCATGTTTAAGGTGACCAAACACCTCGTGGAGCCAGGGGGAGGCGCCGGAAGGCGTGTTAAGGGGCGGAGCCGCCTCCTTTACCCAGGAAATAGGGCCAAAGACTTCCTGTCTGTAACAGGACAGCACTGAGCAAGCTGATAGAAAACTTCTGTGCATCAGGGATGAGCCTTGGGGTCTCTCTCTCTCTGTGGGGTCCAAAAAGGCAGGTAACACTGAGGGGTGCTGTTGCACTGGGGGATTACAAGAAAAAAAAAAAAAAAAAGTTTTTTACTTTGTAATTTTTTTTTTGTCGCTGGCAAATGTCTTGTATAATCATTGACCTTGCCGCATATGTATTCCCACCTGATCCCCTCAAGGTGGCCGCAGGACCCTCCAGTACCCCACTTGTTTTTAATGCATAATCGGCAGTTTTGGAGTCTTTGGTATCCCGGGTGGGGGTGGCCTGTCAGGGACGGGGGTCAAGAAGCGACCCCCGCCTACCCCTATTTTTTATCTGATACTTCAGATACGGATTCGGAGCTGGTCAATGCAGCTGCAGGTCCCTCTTATGGGGCTGTTGTCTCAGGTAATGTCTCCTCAGCAGTGAGGAGAACGTTTCTGCCTCCGCCATAGCACAAGAGTGGTGGATGCACTAGTTGTGTCCGTCCGGGAAACCTTTAGTCTTGAGGTTACACCGGCAGAGGTAGCTGAGACTGAGATTCCTTTTTGGTACTTGTTAGCCTACCAAAAGGGAGAAGGATTTTCCTTTACCCAAATGGGGTCGTTTTGAAACGAACCCCTGCTATTTCCAAACGCATGGCTAGGCGCTATCCGTTTTGAGGAATCCCTCTTTAAAGGATAGACGGTACCACCTGTAGTGGACTCCGGTGGATCGAAAAAGTGGAAGCGGAATCCCGCCTCATTTTTTTCCCTGATAGGGTCAACCATTAGGTCAGTGGTTGCCATTTAGTTTGGTTGAGATTATAAAGGATCTCACTGGGGGCAAGAGCACTGTCTTGCCACAGACTGTTAGGATAAAAGGACCTCGTAACAACGAGGACCTTCCTTTTCTGCTCATAAAGAGTTTGTTCGTTCCGCGAGGGCGGGCGATAAGGCGAAACCCTCCAAAGCCCCTTCAGAGGGTTTTCAAAGGGCGCTGGTCGGCTAAACAAAAAGTCCGGCTCAGCCAAGCCTAAGAATACAGCCTGATGCGCCACTACCCATCTCTGGGGTGGGGGGATGTCTTCACCGGTTTCCGGATCCATGGCTTGCCAGAACCCACGGACTAAGGGGTTTGCGAGGTCATACGGTCAGGATACAGGATCGAGTTTAGATCACTTCCACCGGTGCGATTCTTCCCTTCTAACATTGAACGGTTTCAGGGGTTCTATTCGAACCTGTTCACAATGCCCAAGAAAGAGGGCAAGGTGCGTCCAATTTCTGGACTTGGGGAAAAATGGAGTCCATCCGAACAGTGGTGGCCTCCCTGCATCAGGGGGATTTCCTGGCGTCCATAGACATTTAGGATGCCTATCTTTAGATCCCCATCATCGCAGGACATCAGCGTTTTCTTCGCTTTCCCAAAGATCATCCCTGGTTCCCACCAGGAGACTGAACTATCTGGGCCTAATGTTGGATACATCCTGGGCAAGAGAGTTTCTCCCTTGCGGAGAAACTCCACAAGGTTCAGTCAACGATTCGGACGTTGCTGTCCGTCAATTGGCTGGGACTGATGGTGGCCTTCTTAGAGGCAGTACCGTATACCCAGTCTCATACCCGAATTCTCCTGAAGGAGATTCTTTTCTAATGGAATCAGAATTCCGATTCCCTGGACAATCGGATCCGGTTGAGCGAGCGGACCAGGGAGTCTCCGATGCTCAACCAGGGGAAGTCATTCCTTCCGATAGTATCCAGGTTACCAATAAGGATATCGGAACTGAGAGCAATCAGATTTTGTCTGATTTACTGGACCGAGCAGCTCTAGAGCAGCCCGATTCGGATTCAATCGCACAATGCCACGGTCGTGACTTATGTCAAGAAAAGGGCACTTAGAGTGTCCTGGTGGCCATCGAAATGACTAGCATCTTTCGTTGGACGGAACGGTTTGTTCCGGATCTCCCCGCAGTGTTCACTCCAGGGGTGGGAAATCGGCAGGCAGATTATTTCAGCCATCAGATTCTGGATCAAGGGGTATGGCCTCTTCATCCAGAGGTTGTTCACTAACTGTCCCTTCATTGGGGCACCCCGGATGTGGATCTGTTGGCACCTTGGCTCAACAGGAAGGTGCGGAGGTTTGTAGCTTGCACCCGCGATCCTCTAGCGGACGCAGCAGAAAGGCTGATCGCTCCATGGGGGCAGTATCAGCTACGGCATGCTTTCCATCCTCTCAAGTTACTGCGGGAACTTCTTTGCAGGATAGAGGTGGAGGGAATTCCAGTTATTCTGGAAATTACGGACTGACCTCGTCGAGCCTGGTACGCCG
>NC_138776.1:101281851-101404351 GCF_965119305.1 Pelophylax lessonae
GCAGCTGCAGATATCATTCAGATATCATTATTTTCCACTGGCGAGTCCCTGCACAGTAAAAACAATCATAGTGACTGTTTAGCTGACCGATTGTTTTTACAGGCCGCGGAATGGAACGTCCCCCCCCCCCCTCCCGCTGCTCGCTCATGTGATCGGCAGCTGGAGAATGAATCAGCCAGCAGCATTTACCATAGGGCTGACCAAGGACCAGATGGTCCCCGGTCATCTCTATGTCCTTCAGAGGCCGGTGCGACGTTATGATGTCACTTCCGGCCTTGGCAGATGTAAACACTGCCGAGATGGCTTTTTTTTTTTTTTTTTAATCTAAGGCTTTCCAGCCTAGAGGCAAGATCTGGGGACTTATAGACCCCAGATCTCACTGTAGAGAGAACCTATTTACATTCCTTGTAATAGAAATAAAAGTGATAACAAAAAACTAATTTAAAGGGAAAGTGTAAAAATTAAAATAAGCAATTTAAAAGAAATAAAATGTAAGTGTCCCCGTCCCCTCCTACTCCCACGCAGGAGCAAACGCATACGTAGGTCGCAACCACATATGTAAACGAGGCTCAAACCACACATGTGCCATATCGCCACGAACGTTGGAGTGAAAGCAATAATTCTAGTGCAAGACCTCCCCTGTAACCCTAAGGTGGTAACCTGTAAAAGTTTAAAAGCTTAGCCTATGGAGATTTTTAAGTACCAAAGTTTGGCACCATTCCACGAGTGTGCGCAATGTTAAAACCGTGACATGTTAGGCATCTATTTATTCTGTATAACATCATCTTTCCCATTATACAAAGAAATTAGGCTAACTTTACGGTTTTGTTTTTGTTAATTCATAATTTGCATTTGAAAAATTGCCACACAAATACCACGTGACATAGCAATTTGCAGTGACTGACATTTTATTCCCCAGGGTCTCTGCTAAAAATATATACATACAATGTTTGGGGGTTCTGAATAACTTTCTAGCAAAAAAAAAATTATGATTTTTACATGTAGGAGAGAAATTCAAGATGGAAGCGGTTAACATTAGAACTTTTTGTTCTTCCACTCGTTAAAGAACACAAGTACTTGAATCTTGGCTGTAGGGTTATTGCACCACCTCCAGGAGTAGTAGGACACTGGGCACAAAAAAAAAAGCACTGTTGAGAGACAGCTCCTGCTTGCGGCCAAATTTGCTGATGGCAGCTCAGCATTTTGCCTAGCATCTAGGAGTAAGGACCAGAGCTCCCTGCTGGAATTCTTTGTTTCCTTTCCTTTAGCAGGAATTGTCTTTATTTTTTTTTAAAGTATAACTTTTTTTTTCTTTTTTTAAATAGAGTGGAATGGGATTAGAACACCTGTCAGTTTTTATTGCTGTCTGTGCCCCAGTTTATGAGATTCATCCTGTCTATTTGTCCTGTTTACCATTATCATTGAAAGTAAAGAATATCCCAAATTTTGGACTGTTGCCAGAAAAGTAATAGAGGAGAAATCTTCCAATGGGAGCTTTAGTTCTGGTGACCTGGAAGTCGCTACCTTAATTTGCAGGAATTTCCTCTCACTTCCTGTTAGGCTGTAGGACAGGAAGTGGAAGAAAATATTCGAAATGGGACACGGGTAGCACAAAAAAAAAAATCTAAAATGTACAAAGTACATCTCAAAAGAAAGAAACGTTTTTTTGCCAATACTACTTTTGTTTCTTTTATATCTTTCTTTGATATCTTAGGCATACAATATATATATTTTTTTTTTTTTTTAAGAACAGGCTAGTTTTCACCTTTTTGGTTCCAAACTGCAGGACAAACTTGACCCACACTTTTTCCTGCTGGCTCTGGGTGAACGGTATTTATTAAAAACCGCAGGTGGTTAAAAAAATACTTCCTACTATTGTGGCAGTATGCATCGTATACTAGCACATTATGGGAAACATACCTTACAACGAAGCCTTCCAGCGATGGGCTGTTTCCGCTGAGAGGGCTGACATCATCCCCAGGTCTTCCTTCTTTCCAGGTTCGCAGCCTCCGGCTACATGAGTGGCCGGGGATACGATGATGTCCCTTCTGCATGTGCCTGCAAGAGCCGCTGTTTATGGCACAAGCTCTGAAGGTTGAGCATTGTAAGCCAGACCTTCAGAGCTCATGTGCCGGTGATGTAATCGGATGCATGCACTCTAAAAATCTCCTAAACTGTGCAAGTTTAGGAGGTATTCACAGTACCTACAGGTAAGCCTTATTATAGGCCTACCTGTAGGTACAGGTGGTGTAACAGAGTTTACTATCACTTTAAAGCCAAGAGAGGATGCATCTACAGCACCCCAAATGGCACCATATTTTTTTAGCCACGCCTCGGGTTCCATGTTAAGCTGTGTACTACTATATTTGCTATATGTGCTGGTCCATGCAGGAAAGCACGTTCATGTGAACAGATGCTCAAAGAATGGTTTTAAGCAGTAGTCATGTACGCTTGCAGTGTCACCAGCAAAAACATATGTATGGATGTTAGAAGATAACACAGATCTTTGAAATGTGGACATTCTTTTAAAACTAAGATTTGGGACTGGTTATTATATTAGTAAAGTTGCATCTTAGGAAGAACGTTAGCCAAGATTAAAGTGGAACTACAGTCTGCAGATTACTCGCCGCTGACATCTTTACTCCAAGCTTCCTCTAGGTGTCAGCTTTTCAGCTTCTTTGCTTTTTTGGCTGGGGTGATGTGTCTGGCACATAACCATGAGAAGCATTCATTGCAGCACACTGGCACCGTGATGAAAATGTATGCTGAGTGCGCATGTGCAGCTCCAAGGATATTTAAAAGAATACACTGAACCGATAGATAGGTTCGTTTTGTTGCAGAAAAGACATAGAATGACTCTTCTGCAATAAAAAAGTTGTGAATGCAATTTTAATAAACCTTTTCTTAAAGTTCCACTTTAATATGATCAGGTTATTTACTTGTCATTTCTTTGTTTAAATACAGGTTTCACAAATGTACACCTTGTGGTAATGTACAGGTATAGGTACATTGCTGTGCCTTGTTAAATAGCTAAAATGGCACCAACACAAATTTGAATTTACAAAAAAAAAAAAAACACTTGCCCCATGGTGTGTCACAGACATGAATTCTTTGTAAAAATAAATAAAATAAAAGCAGATGCATCTGTGCAATGTAGTGCGCCTCGGTGCAGACAACTACGTGCACTAATGCACAAAAAGGCAAGAATGCGCACTTAACATCCAGCCCCTCCTTTTCCCATCTGCTATAATGAATGACCAGGTCTGATTTTTATTTGCATAAGCTGTTCTTTTCCAGACTGCATTGAGTGCCCCAAATCCGGACACTTTGGTATACAACCTATAAGCTGGCCATAGACAGTAGGTTCTCTTTTGTTCCACCAGCAGATTCTTCCATCCATACAACAGATTCCTCCATCCACACAAGCAAGTTGGATGAAGGTTCCCCGTCAGCTGGGCAGCAATCATCTCAGATTTAATGACATAGATATCCTCCTCTAACTCCCATCCCCCCCTTGCTCTATAGGTATGCATGACCTAAATGCAGCTTTATTCCCTAAGCTACTACATACCTTCCCCAACAGTGAGGTTGTACCAACCATCCCCTGAGGTCTATGGACCGCTTAAAGTGGTTCTAAAATCAGAAAGTTTTTTACCCTAATGCATATGCATTAAGATAAAAAAAAATAACTTCTGTGTGCAGCAGCCCTCCTAATACTTACCTAAGCCCATCTCGATCCAGCAATGTTGCACTAGTCTTGATTGTCCTCGACTCTCCCTCCTGATTGGCTGAGACAGCAGCAGGGCACTATTGCCTCTAGTGCCCCCAAAGCAAGCTGCATGCTGTGGGGGCAGGAGGGAGGGGCCAGGAGCACCAGCGAGGGACCTGAGAAGAGGAGGATCCGGGCTGCTCTGTGCAAATCCACATGTTTGTTATTTTTAAAGAAAAAAAAGACATTAGCATTACTTGAACAATATTTTCTTTTGCACTGAAATACACACACACACTTATATATATATTCAAGCTGAAATCTAGCCTGTGAACTTCACACAATGTAGAAGTTGCAAAAGGTCAGAACTGGTCTCCTTCCCAAGCTGAAAGACATCCAGCATCTTCGAGCCCTTTTCTCCCCAGTCTAATTGCTCCAAGCCCACTCCTTTTTATTCCAGTTCCTTCAGCTCAGCATTGCATGTGGGTGTTCCCAAGGGCTGACTGCAATGCAAATGCAGCCTGTCTAGGAACACCCACCCTTCCGGACTGAAATGTGGGCCTCATTCACTCGGGGAGTACATAAGCATATGCCTATGGAGGGCTGTTTTTATCGACATGTGGATACACAGGTATTCTATGGCCCATTGTTGTGAATTGGGGTGCAGCGGCTGCACAGAAGCAGCTGCTTCTCCCAGTAAGACTTCTGAGCGGATGCAGGTACATGGACCCAGACAAATCCAGGTTGTATTGAAAGCAGGATTTATTTAAAATGTTAATACCGTAACTTATTGAGGGAGGAACCAGGGAATGCAAAATATAAGCAGATTCAAATTTAGCTCTAAACCTTCACTAAGCATCAAAGCAGAACTTAAAAAAAGTTGCTTCACTGAGTAAAGTGCTGCTTTAACTTTAATTTATTTAATTGCACCGTAAGCCGTATCTGTAGAGCCAGTTTAGAAGTGAACACTTTTTTTACATGTACACTTTGAGGCTGTTAGATGGGCATTTAGAATTTAGAACTTGAAAATCTACTTCAGTAATATGTGCTTGAAAGTTAAAAGCACAGCTGAAGTATAGGCATACTTCTTTTTTTTTTTCTTCTTTAAGCCAAATGTACCAAAGCACTGAGAGTGACTGCTTTGTTAGTGACCAGCAGATGGTTAAACCAAAGCTAGCCTGCCTCTACAGAAGCAAAGACACGCACCAAAGTATTAAGTTTTAATGGCGTTTATGCACAGTCAGTTGTCAGCTGGGTTGGGTGGCTGGGGGCCAGTTGTCCCTCTGGGCTGGTGAGATTTTAATGGTTTAAGCCCCTGGGGTGCACCACTTGTCCACCACAAAAGCAGATGCAATTAAGCTTTCAGCTGCTCTGGAACCTCTTGGGATACACCCTGTGTCAATCATATGTTTTACGATGAAGTTTATTACATAGATCAGCTTGGCTCAAGATGTTCCGCTGCAGTTAACAGCTTAAAACACAAATAACATTTCAGATTTACAATTTCATTAGACAAGGGAGGAATAGGCAAGTATGGAGACTGTCAGGCAGAAGGCTAGGGACCTGTATTCTTCCGGTTTCCATTGATCAGTTAGTCACAAATCACAGTGTCTAAAATCTGTTTAGAGAAAAAAGAGTCTGCAATTCTAGACCTAATTTTAGTGCATTCTCATTGGGTTTTACATCCTTCAAATTAAATCAGATTCACTGTTCAGAGCTATTTTTTTTATATGCACATCTATTATGTTGGTTAAGCCCCAGATTCTAAAACTCCTAGCAATAAAACATAAGAATAAGACCTGTGACTGACTTTTCATTGACCTGTGAACTATAGGTAGTCAACCAAAATTATTTTTTTTTTAGATCTGATGAGAAATGTGATGTCTGAGACTACCATTAAGGCCTGTACGCATGATAAGAAAATCGGAAGTAAAATTTCTTCCGACGAACGATATGCCGATTTTTGTATCGTTAGTATAGTTCTTTCGACAGCCGATTACAACTTTTTAGACAACAAAAACTGAATGCACAGGCTAAAACATGTTGTCATACGTGAACACACTGTCTGATTTTCCTTTTAATTAGTACAGTTTTAGTCCGAAAAAAATTGTAAGAGCAAGACTAGGCATGCTCTGAAACGGAAGAATACATAGAAAACAATTCAACACATGACATCACTTCTGAAGTTGAATTCTGTCGTACAAGAATTTTCTATGAAAGTAACTTCTTCAATTTAGATATGAGGCTAGCATGCAACAAAAAATGGACGAAAATTCGTCCCATAATCTGATCGTGTGTACGAGGCTTTAGACTGCAGCATACACAGCTCGGCTCAGTTGGTAATGTTTGGGGGCTGTAGGTCCTAGCAAATTGGCTATTGCTCTACTGAGATAAGACATTGGGCTTTGTGTCAGTATATCTGCTGTCCTGAGGTCAATAGATCTTAAAAATCTATGGCACCAACTATTTTTGTACAGCTACCCATACAGGAGAAAATTGTGTAGCATGAGACTATAGGTCATTATAATTTCATCATTTCCAATAATCATGCCGTGAATGGAGTATGAGCTGCTGTCCTGCCTTATTTACACAAATATCGACGATCTAGAACAGTTTTTCTCAACCTTTTTAACACAGAGGAACCCTTGAAATAACTTTGAGGTCTCAGGCAACCCCTGCTAGAAATTACTATATTTACAACTAGGGATCGACCGATTATCGGCACCACCGATATATCCGGGGGCCGATATGCACTTTCCCTGATATAGCGGAATTGGCCCCTGAGGTTACCAATATTGCCGATATTTCGGGAGAGTGCATGTACCGGAGTGATGCCTGCAGCTAGAGGCATCACCCCGGTACCGGCTTCCATAGTCGACGGTCAGCTGTCTTGTAATGACAACCGATGCGGCTGAGAAGCCGCTCGGCTGTCATTACAAGGAGCAGGAGGGAACGCTCCCGCCGCCTTCCGCGGCTCGCCTGGGTCTCCCATCCCACGGGGGGCCTGGGCATCCTACCTGCACGGCTGCCGAAGACCCGATCAAAGCCGCATTTGGCTCTGATCGGGTCTCCATGTAAAAAACCCGGAAGTGATGTCATGACATCACTTCCGGGTACTCGGCGCCAAATTAAAAAACGGACAGCATTCAAAACAGCCAAACTTGGCGTTTTGAATGCTTTTCAGTGCCGAGGAGGGGTTTGGGGTCTTTTAGACCCCCAGATCCCTCCACAAGGAGTACCTGTGGAAAATAAAATAAATAAATGTAAATTATTTTTTTACATGTCTGCAAATATTCGCCGAAATCGGCCGATACCGATATCCAATGACCAAAGTATCGGTATCGGCATTAAAAAAAAAAACGATATCGGTTGATCACTATTTACAACTCATGATACATTAGTGTGATGGTCAGTGGGAAGAATGCACCTTCTACTTGTGATCATTGGAAGGAATTACTCCCTTACAGATAGCTAAAAAGATGAATGGTGTCAGTAAGAAATTAAAAGATGAATGGTGTCAGTGAGAACTTATCTGAGTGGTAGAAATTTGGAGGAACCCTGATTGAGAAACCCTGATTTAGAAAGTGAAGTTTTATATCTGTTCTTAAAATCTCGTGTCTGTTACTGTAAGAACTTCCAGCGATAACAGATACGGCAATGAAGACCTGACAGGAGCTTATCGCTGCTGTGTCCAAAACAAATCATATTGGCTGGAGGTCCAATTAAAACATCAATAATAGAATACAAGTCACAAAAAAAACTTTATACACGGTACTAGAACACATATTGGGTTTTTTTTTTTTTTTTTGGAGGGGAATCCTTGCGTTGTCTTAATGGTCACTGCAACTAAAATCTGTCATTTTTAGAGTAGGTGAAAAATGAAAAGACACCTTTTAAATTTCTGTACTACATGTTACTAAAAGGAAGTTCCATGATTTTCAGCATGGAGCAGTATGAATAGTCAGTCAATAGCTGATTAGTACCATACATTCATTTATGCTGCTAGATAGATCCTAGTCTTAAACTGAAGACTGTTCTGCCTTTACAATGGGGATAACTGTTTGGAAGCTTTGGCATCAAGGGTTCTGATCATTGAGATTTGATTGTACACACGAAAGCAGTATTGCAGCTTACAAATTCTTGTATTTGATGACTGCATTCCTTTTTTTTTTTTCCAACTTCCTTTAAAGAAGAGCTACACTGTCCTTTAATGGTCTGATGTCTGATGTTCTGCACCGGCTTTTTCTACCTGGTCTCTTCCAAGTGCTGGCTGTGGTAGTCTTCATTGGCAGGCACAGGATGGCATCTCTTCTGCGCATGCGCAGGAGTGAAGTCATTCCCAGCACAAAGGTGCTGTGCCGGAATATAAACGGAGCTCAGTTTACATTGCAAAAAAGACTGTGAGCAGGCACAAATATTTCTTTTATTGCAGAAGAGACATTGCATAACCCTGCCTGCTCGCAGTTTTTGAAAGTGGGGCTTCAGTTCCATTTTAACAGACCAAGCTGTTCAGCACAGAGCGTTGAGACAAACTGTTTAACGCCCAGGGGTGTTTAAAGCGGTCTACTTTTATTTATCTTTATCCACAAAAGGAAGAAATAACTGTTGCTGTAACTGCCTAAAAGTTGTCAGCTGCAGGTCAGCTTTAATTTGTTAGTCAAGTCCATCTAAACCTGCTTTTTTTTTTTTTTTTTTTTTTTTTTAAGCCCGTAGCGTGTAAAACACACTCAAAAGACTTACACCCGGTGCATAAAAAAGTGCACACACGCAAACGTGAGACACACAAAAAAGTGCACAATGCGTACACACATGGCCCTCCTCCGAAGAGGAAGGGCCCTAACCCTGATCCCCCGGGGCGCGAAGCTCCTGACAGGGACTGAGGTACTCACTTAGGTCCACACAGCCGAAGCCGGGCAGACCCCGTTCTCCAGGGGGACTGCCGAAACAGCCCACCCCGAGTACTAGGTGGGGCTCCCCCGAAGGGAGACCCCATGAGAGGGGGCGAACTAAGCCAAAGGCCATATCCACCCCCTCCCAAGACTTTCAGGGCAGGCCCGAGGACCTACGCCATACTCATCGTGCAAGTGACAATACAACCAAAAAGGGACACACGTGAACACACAAACAAAGAAAAAACAGAGTGGGGAAAGGGGAAGTGGAGAAGTGCTGGGTAGTGCCAGACCTCGGCAGGCCCCCCGGCCAGGAATAAAAATTCCTCTGGTGTTGGCCAAAAGGCCCACCCCAAGAGGCAGGTGCAGAAAAAGTGTGATGGTGCAGTGACCAAGGTGCCACAAAAACTCAGGTGAGCTGCCCCTCACCAGTGAAATTGAGGCACCCCTGGGCTGCCACCCCAGGGGCACATACACCACGGGCTTTCTCAGACTCAGCCCATGGCCAGACCGAGTGTAGCCCTTCCTGTCAGGAGGCCAGGAATGCAGACAGCTCAGGGAGAGCCCAACCTCGAAAGGTATAGAAAATGGCCCCCTTCTCAGCCAAATTCACCCAGGAGGAAGGGCCCTTCCCCTCACCATCCGCACTCCCACCAATTACATCCAGGAGCAGTACTAACCGGTTGACCACGCCGGCTTTCTCGCTCCCTTCAAACTGACAGGGGCGGACCCATTCAAATCAGGAAGGCATTGAACCATCCGGCTTTCTCTGGTTTGGCCTACTCCGGTCCTCCAGTTACGCCCAGAGCGCCCCGGTTAACTTCGGCCACCACCGATACTAACCTTCCGGTTCCATACCAAAACTGATAAGAACAAATACTACACTTGATCTTAGCCAAAAGGCCGAGAAGCGGGTGTTTAAAGCGGTCTACTTTTATTTATCTTTATCCACAAAAGGAAGAAATAACTGTTGCTGTAACTGCCAAAAGTTGTCAAATCTAAACCTGCTAGTGCATCTTAAAGTAAGGCAAAGGGTTTTTTTATCTTAATGCACACAGGGAGCTGTGGCTCGGCTCAGGCGCCCCCATAGCAAGCTGCTTGCTGTGAGGACACTCAGCAGGAGGGAGAGGCCAGGAGCAGCGAAGAGGGACCGAGAAGAGGAGGATCTGGGCTGCTATGTACAAAACCATTGCACAGAGCAGGTAAGTATAGCAGGTTTGTTATTTTCGTTCAATCAGTGGGTTGAATGAAAAAACTCTAGATCTCTCTAGATAGATCATGCTGCTCTCCAAGCGTGGTTATGCTGTATTACCATAGAGCGGCAGCGGGAGTGTAGCCACCTTAAAAGAGAAGTATGGGATTTTTTTTAAATTGACTATCATACTTAGCTAGATGGATGAAGCATTATTCCGATGCTGTGTTTGTTTCCCCCCCCCCCCCCCCCCGGCTCTAAGGCGGAGAACAGAGCCATCAAACACCACCGATTTTGCTTGGTTCTCAGAGCTCCATAAACAAAGAGCTGGTGACTATCAGTCACCGCAGTCTGTTCTGCTGCTGACCCTTCTGTGCTAACTGGAGTGCTGGGCTGTGGAAGGGGCAGGAGCGACTGGCTTAGTCTCTCAGCGGCTCCCTGAGAGGCTAAGCCGGGTGCCGTTTCAGGCATGTGGACGGCACCTGACGATATGCTCATGGTCTTTTCCAAGACTGGACTGGCCCTGGAATGTCAGCTGACAGCGGGCCACGGGAGTACAAAACAAACTGCACTCTGTGATCCCCAGGAGAGGTACAGCCAAAGCTCATTTGGCTGTACTTCTCCTTTAAAACAGGAGGTGTAAACTGCAATATATTACTTTTTTGTTCCTGGGTTTAGATAGAAACCACAGTTCAGCTGTCCAAAGGTGTGTTAATCCTCCATTTAGAGTGGAGACACCCTAAGGCTGGCCATACACTATACAATTTTCTTGTTCAACTTTCCTTTAGATTTACCAAAACCATGTAATATAGGGTCAAACCTAAACACTTTCAATTTGTATGCAGTCAGGCAGGCCCTTGCACTACATAGTTTAAGGTAAATCTAAAGGAAATTGAATAAGAAAATTGTATAGTGTATGGCCAGCCTAAGACAGGAAGTGGTTACTGGCTGGATCACCAGGTGACAGTAAAAGGAAAAATGCCTTAAAGCAAATCTAAGGCAGTCTCCACCTTTTAAGGATTGGCAGGCTACTATAGATCAAACTTTATTTATTTATTTATTTTTGGTTTAATACTGATTAGCAGGCTACTATCTTTTTTTTTTTTTTGGTTTAATACTGCTTTAAAGAGAAAGTAAACTCCCCCCAAAAAAATGAAACAAAAAAAAAACCCTGAAAGACAAAGGCATAAAGAGCTAGTATGCATCGCATACTAGCTTATGATGAATTACTTACCTTAGAACGAAGCCCCCGCAGTGCCGCCCGCTCAGCCACAGGACAGCCGACATGTTCTGGTTCTTGTCCTCCAGCCATCTGATTGGCCGGAGGCGCGATTACATCACTCCCGCACATGCACGCAGTTCACGGCACTGGGATCTGAAGGAACGGCACAGGTGGCCGTTCCTTCAGAGCGCATGTGCCAATGACGTCATCGGCTGCATTAAAAGTAAATATCTCCTAAACGGTGCAAGTTTAGGAGATATTTACAGTACCTATAGGTAAGCCTTATTAACCACCTCCCACCCGGGCCATAGTACATATACGGCCGGGTGGGAGTCTCGTCCTTCTGAATGGACGTTCCGGAACGTCCTTCAGAAGGAGAGAGATCGAGCCGCCGCGGGCACGCGCAGCGGCGCGATCTCGATATGCCTGTGTCCTGGGACACAGAGCAACATCACTCGGCAGGAGGGCCCTGTGATTGGCCCTCCTGATCACACAGCCGTCATGTAATGTCAATACAGCCGTTGTAACGGCTTCGATCTCTTCTCCTCCTGACAGATCCTGTCAGTGTGAGGAGAAGGAGAGGATCGATTCTGCAGCCGGGGTGATCAGTGAGTATTTCTAATTACTCACTGATCACAGGGGGGGGTCTGTGCTGGTAATCAGATGATTGATTACCAGTGCAGCCCTGGGGGGAGGGGATGCCACTAGAGCCACCAGGGATGCCCACCCATGACCACCAGGGATGCCCACCAGGGATGGCAAACAGGGCTCAGAGAGCCTGCCAGTGGTGCCCCCCTATCAGTGCTGCCCACCAATGCCATCTATCAGTGCTGCCCACCAGTGCCCGTTATTGCCATCTATCAGTGCCGCCCACCAGTGCCCATTATTGCCCACCAGTGCTGCCTATCAGTGCCGATCAGTGCCGCCCATCAGTGCCGCCTATCAGTGCCCATCAGTGCTGCCTATCAGTGCCCATCAGCGCTGCCTATCAGTGCCCACCAATGCTGCATATCAGTGCTATCTATCAGTGCCACATATCAGTGCCCATCAGTGCTGCATATAAGTGCTACCTATCAGTGCCACCCCATCAGTGTCTCCTCATCAGTGCCTGTCAGTGCGGCATCATCAGTGCAGGAAAAAACGTATCTATTTACAAAATTTTATAACCTAAACAAAAAAACTTTTTTTTTTTTTCAAACTTTTCGGTCTTTTTTTATTTGTGCACCAAAAAAGAAAAAACCTGGCGGTGATCAAATACCACCAAAAGAAAGCTCTATTTGTGGGAAAAAAATGACATAAATTTGGTTTAGGTACAGTGTTGCATGACCGCGCAATTGTCATTCAAAATGCAACAGCGCTAAAAGCTGAAAATTGGTCTGGGAAGGAAGGGGGTTTAAGTGCCCAGTATTGAGGTAGTTAAAGGCTTACCTATAGGTACATGTTCTAAAAGAGGGTTTACAACCTCTTCAAAGTGGGTCATGTGTACCCAGCCTGATCCATATGCTCAACTGTGTCCAAGTGATCATTTTCATACTCAGCTAAGTGTTCTAATAATCTACCCACACAGTCACCATTGTCTACCATACTACTACTTCCAATTTTCACAATTTAGATTATTTTGTTTCATTTGTCTCATGTGATTTACACATTACAAAAAAAGTGAACAGTGAAGCTTGGCTGTGGAGAAATAATTTGTATGATTGAGTTCCTCATTTTCAAACCATAAATCGATTAAAAAGAAGACATACATGGTATTTTACATGCTATTATGAGAATCAGCTGATAGAGTCTGCCCCCTGTGCATGTGATCGGTGTTCTCTCGTACTGTGGGGAAATAGTTAAGATCAGCCTAGCGACTGGAAGAAAGAAGTTTTATAGTAGCAGCATTTTTTTTCCTTCCTCCCATCAGAGGAAACTCATAATATACTGATCATGCTACTAAAATGTGACATGTACAGAAATAACCTCCTGCGAGCTTTTATTTATTTTATTTTCGTACTCCCTTACCGCTAAACAGGCGCACGCCGAGGTTATGAGTGCAACTATCTTGTTTTATAGACTTCTGCTCCTTCGAGACTTGGCTTGAGATTAGACTTGAGTGGGTGGTTGAGAATTTTAATAGCCAAGCCCAATTTTTACTAAAGAGTGTATAAAACCCCCTTTCTGTATGCAAATGTGAAGCCACTAATACAAACTACAGGACATTAATCTGGCTTTTAAACTGCTCCATTTGTACTGAAGATCATTTTTGTTCATCCAGCCAGTGGACACTGCAGGAAGGGTATTCTGATTTAGTGCTGTTAATGAAGCAAGTCGTATCCTTTGTAGCTCTAGTTTAAACTGCCATTTATTAGTGTTTTCAATTGTCAAGTTGTCATATGATGGCTGTATGCTAACTAACATCTTAATGGATGTGTCCTACCCCACCCCACTACATATATATTTCGATGAGCAAAGTGTAGCTAATTCATAAAAATGACTGCAATTAAAACAAAATACAAATTTTGCCTAAACCAGTCATATTGCAAGAGGTTAAAGATGAAGTTCAGCTTCAAAATTAAACATAAAGTCAGTATAATTTGGGATGGCAAACCAAGCTAATTTTTTAAATATATTCTTTATGGAAATCTTTATGTTCTTTTGTGGCTTATAGTGAAAGCCTCTTTGTCGTTGTACCTAAAACTGTTCCACGGTCTTAACCACTTCAGTCCATTTATTTATTTTTTTTTACATGTTTAAAAAATAATTTTAGGCCTGAAGATTACTTAGGACCCCCAAACAATATATATTTTCTGGAAGCAGACCCCCCAGAGAAGAAAATAGTTGTGGTTCCAATTTTTTATGTCTCACAATATTGGAGCAACAATTTATGAACTGCAAAATTACATGAAAAAAAATAGACTAAAGTTAAATTTAGGGCACACAAATGCAATATATTACCCAATTCTGGTGAAATGTAAAGGAAAAGGTTGCGCACAGTAAATAGATTCCCAACATGTCAAGCCTTAAATTTGTGTGCTCCTGTGAAACAGCCACAAACAGTTCAGAGTTAACAGTGAATAATGGATTTAGAAGTTTTACTCTGACGTGTGCGGTGTTATGAAACGTGTAACATCCACCCATATCCATGCCTCTGGACATTAGACAGTTGGCTAAACAAGCGTCCCCTCAATAACGGCTGCTTAAAAATTCCCTGTAGTGGTTAAACAATTAACAAATATCTATTTTTTTTTTTTTATTATTGTTATTTGAATTTTAACAATACAAGAGATACCCATACAAAAAAGGGAAGGAGGGGTTACAACAAGGCTCCAATGAGCCCATAAGAATTAAAAAAAAAAAAAAAAAAAACCAAACCATCTAATGTCTTTTACATTCGGACAGAGATGTACAGTGCAGTGTCAGTACCTACATAAATGTGGTCCTATAGATCAGTGTTTCTCAACTCTGGTTCTCAGGGCACACTAACAGGCCAGGTTTGTAAGAAAACTGAAATACATCACAGGTGATATCATTTGCTACTCAGTGATTGCAGTATTCTAGTCTGCATCTCCCCAAGGTAATACTTAAAATCTGGCCTATTAGTGTGCCCTGAGGACCGGAGTTGAGAAAAATTGCTATAGATAATAAGATTATAACCAGTAAAACAATAGAGGGCACAAATCAGAGTGATCATATTAAAATTACACTCCTGGCTCAATAAAGGCAGGAAAGGGGATTAGCCAACTAACTTTTTCCTGAGCTCAAATGTTAACTTGTATAATGGAAGATTTCCATTGATCATGACGTTCCAGGTCTCTGTAGACAAGCATGGCATACCTTTCAATGACATAAGGATAACTTTTTTAGCGCTATAAGACATTCGGCAATCCAAGAGCAGTAGAAAGGAATACATTTACCTCTACCCAGAAGGCAGAGACAACTGGGCAATTCCATATACAGTGACTAAAATCCGCACTCATTCCACAGCTCCTAAAGAAAATTGCCGTTTGGCAAAGGCCCATTTGGCGCAATCTGGCCAGGGTAAAATGGCTATGGTGAAATGGCTTCAGCTGGATAATTTTATCCTTATAAGAGATAACCAATTTACTGTAAGTGTGCTCAAATTCCAACCAATCCTCATCAAAGGGGGGGGGTCTGGTGAAGTCCATTTCATCTGAGTTTGGGAATATTTCAGCTGGGACTCAGGGGGATTGGTAATAATCAGAGATGAATCTATCAGGGCCCAAGGTGCACAAACATTTCTCTAGGGGAGACTCACTAACAGGACTAGCTAGGGAGCCAAAATGCTTCTGGATGGCATGGCGTAGTTATTAGTAATAAAACAGATAAGTAACTGGTAGTTTAAAAATCTTCTCCAAGTTTTGAAAAGATAAACTCTTGCCCCCCATATATAATTGAACAGATATCTTGGATATCAAAGGATATCAAAGCAAAGGATAAGAAAATTGCAGCCATAATTAGGAGTCAATCCATAGTTGTGTTTGAGTGTACGCTGGCTGCTCTGAGCTAATGTTAGATTACATATGATACACATGAATACTGTAGTTTGTACTCAATTTTATTGCTTTATTAGAGATCTCCAGTCTAATGTAGAAGCAGGACACTCTTTTAGAATGTCGAAATGCCTTGTCCTGTGCAAGTGCATCTGATATACAGTCTTAATACCTAAAAACCTAAAAATGCTGTGTCTTTGCCCACACTCTATACTACATCACCTTGGAGTGTTGGCACAGAGGAAGCTCCCACAGCATCAGGGAAGCAGAGCCTTTTCTGGTTTGGATCTTCTCAATTTTGCTATTTTAAGGAAGAACGCGAACGTCATTTTTTCCGGTAACACTATTTTTGCGGTAGCAGTGCTTTTGCTCTGCAAATTCCAGGTATTGGAACTTCCTGGAATTAACCTTACGCCCGCCCTCATGGGGCTTTAAAGATACCCTTTCACTTTGCCCCTAATAGACAAGGTAACATTTATAAGGAGAAGTTCACCTTTTGGAACATGTTGCATGTTCCACCCGTATTTAGGGTGGGACAGGTAACCTGTTCCAGCAGCTGGAGCCTCCCTCCCCAGTGACAGCCAGGGGGCATCTTCTCTGGGCACCTGCTGACACTGTTTCAAAAGAACACGGCTATGCGGGGCTCGGCCCACCTGGCCACATCATTTATTCACTGTCCTCTGTGAATGAGAAACTACAAGTTCCGAAAGCCTTTGCAGCTGTCGGCTTGTAGTTAAAATTAACTACCATGGCACTGTTGAGCATTCAGGTAGTTTATTCAATCTTTCTGTCATTCTGTGTCCGCCCATTTGAGCTACAAGCAGATAGATACACTGGGAAGTCTGCAGGAGTCCTGCATGGCACCCGTGATCTACTGATCCTGGTTGTACTGCTTTCCAGGCTCCAAGTAAAAAAATAAATGCACATTTTATTACCTGCAAAAGGTGATCTTATCCTTTTAAGTAGTGCTGTCAGGATAGAAATGTCAGAGAAGCCACTGCTGACTTGTTTCTTAACCACTTTACCACCGGAGGATTTTGCTGTCTTCCGTCCAGGCCACTTTTTGCGATTCGGCGCTGTGCGACTTCAACTGACAATTGCGCGGTCGTGCGACGCCGTACCCAAACGAAATTTACGTCCTTTTTTTTTCCCACAAATAGAGCTTTCTTTTGGTGGTATTTGATCACCTGTGCGATTTTTACTTTTTGCGCTATAAACAAAAAAAGAGCGTTTATTTTGAAAAAATATCAATATTTTTAACATTTTTTTATATGAAATTCCCCCCAAAAAAGATGTAAAAACCAATTTTTTTAAAAATTTTTGGCCAATTTGTTTTCTGCTACCTATGTTTGGTAAAAAAAATCGCAATAAGCGTATTTTGATTGGTTTGCGCAAAAGTTATTGCGTTTACTAACAAAGGGAAAGATTTCTGTCATTTTTGGTGTTTTTTTTTAACGCGTAATGGCGGCGATCTGCGATTTTTTTTTTTGGCGGACTGCGACATTGCGGCGGACAGATCGGACCCTTGACTGACATTTTTTACACTTTTGGGGGTACCAGTGACATTACTGCAGTAATCAGTGCTATATATATGCACTGTTAGTGTAAAAATGACACTGGCAGGGAAGGGGTTAATTTTATTGGAAAGGGAGGGGTTAATGTATGCCTGGTGCTTACTGACGTGTAGGGGGGGAGGTGACTGAATGAGTCATGGACAGATCGGATGTCCAGCTATGCTGAACAGTCCGATCTGTCACTCCCTGTCACTATGGAGATCCGCTCGCTGTGTTTACACACAGCGGGCGGATCTCCAGACTCGATCCCCGACGATCGGGTAAGAGCAGCGGTGATCGCCGCTGCTCCTCCCCTGGCCCGACTCCCGATGTGAATGAAAACAGTGGGAGCGAGCCTCCGGCGGCGCGCAAGCGCCGCCCAGAAGGGGGAGTGTCTGACGACGTAGTACTACGTCGTCAGACGATAACGAGCCACTTTGCCGCAGTAATATTACTGTGAGCGGTCGTAAAGTGGTTAAGGGTTAATGTTCTTGAGCACTAATCCTTACAATGCCTACCTATCTAAGTCAGTGGCATTGAACAGACATGTGGTCAGTGATGTCTAAAAAGAATTAAATGTAGAGCTCCAGTCCTTATTTCAGGTTAGTTTTATACTGAGTACTAAGGTCTGGTTCACACCTTTGCAGTTCAGGTGCGGTGCAGTTTAAAAGTGTTTTACATGCGTCACCATTGAGCTTTTTCTAACACGTGTTTTGATGAAAGCGCGTTAAAAATTTAGCAAGCAGGATTTTATTTTTCACTCCACCACACTCCAAACACACTGGTGTGAATGGAGCCTAAAGCCAGAGAGGACAGACCTTGAATTTGTACTGTTGATAACTAGCCTACACTGTAATTTGCTGTATTTCTCTCTCTCTCTCTCTCTCTATATATATATATATATATTAGAAGTATCTTATTTCTAAAGGTGATTTTTGTGACCATTGAGCATAGTCTTCGTAACATCTCTTGGGTCCCACATGGCTTGACTTGAAACCAAGGACTGTCTGATTTAATACTTTGCATGCATAGTATCTGTTTTATAATTTTTAGAAAACCACGCAGATTGTTTCCACCCCCTACTTCCTCAGAAATCAACTGACCTGACTGACACATTCACAGCTAATGCAGTTAAAGTACCATGAACTGTATATGTAAGGGTGCTTCACAGAACTTATAGACGTGCGTAAATGTTTCTATAACGTGACAAGCTTGAGACCCTTCGTTTTCTAAAGTTTTGTTTTTGGTTTAGTGCAACAATTTGGTCCATTTGTTACAGAAAAAACCGTTACAGGAATTTTATAGGAGTACACTTTGAATGTTTTCCTGTGAATTAATAATGTCTGAAGGAGCGAAAAAGCAATTTTAGAAAGCTATAGTCGACTTTGTCTTATCTATGACTCATTTTATTAATGCTACCTTTCCAGCGCGTGGACTGGATCACATAGCGGAAAATATTCTTTCCTACCTGGATGCAAAATCACTGTGTTCAGCAGAGCTGGTGTGCAAGGAGTGGTACCGAGTTACCTCAGATGGCATGTTGTGGAAGAAGCTCATAGAGAGGATGGTCAGGACAGACTCATTGTGGAGAGGGCTGGCGGAGAGAAGAGGATGGTAAGTGCAGACCCTTTAACATGACCCATCTTAAAAGATGCTCTGCTGCTGAACTTCTCTCATTTTTTTGTTAATAAAAACATGGATCTAACTGAAGAATAAGGTGGTGCTGTACAGGAAGAAGCTGTAAAGATTGCTAAATAAACTAGAGGTGCACTAAATTGTAATTTTGGTGCCAAAACCAAAAATTCAGGATGCACTTGGCTGAAACCAAAATGGTCATTTAAAAAAAAAAAAAAAATTATATATATATTTTTTTATATATAATTGCATTGTATTCAACTTTTTAAATATTATGAATTTAAATGAATATGAATTTATTGTTGGCCGTTATCGGCACCTTTAGCGCGAGAAAAGCTCAAGAATAATTTATCCCTTTTTAAATTCGAAATATGTCTTCACACTGGTCCATTGCGCTTTTGTTGTGGTGATAAAGGGTACCTCCACTTTCGTGGGGCGAAAAAATAATATAGTGTATACAAATGTGACACAAGTCATATTGTAATTAAATGTTATTAAAAATGACCTTTCCTTTTCAATCTGCAGCCGCTGTACTTTTCTGAAAATGCAATGCAATATGGCTACCTTGAGGTGTTCTGTACGTAGAATGTATACTGACCACACCCCAGTAACATAATTTCCTGCTTGTGTGATTTGCTCACCAATTTTCCCACAAGAGGCCTAAGATACAAGTCAGATTTCTGGCATCTCCTGCAACAAAAATTTAATTTTTTGGTGAGATACTCCTAATAGGAACACGTCCATCTAAAGGGATGCAGGCCCGGCAAATTTCCTCATTAGTGCTTTAGAGCTGCACAGCTTATTGATATTTATGAAACCACTCCCATTAGACCCACTCAGCTTCAGAATAACAAAAGGTAGGAATCTGCAACAAAGATTGTTCTAATCCTTGTAATGTACAGAGATAACCCAGAGGGGAATGTTTTTTTTTTTTTTCCTCAACAAAAGTGGAGTTACACTTTAAAAATCTTGCTTGCTGCATTTTTGATCAGTTAAAAAAAAAAAAACAACCCCCCCCAAATCGCACCTCCCCGTTGAAATTTATTAAATAACGCAGCAGGAACGCATCAATAACGCACCCATGTTACATTTTTTTAATGCGATTTTTGAATCATATGACCAATGAAAAACACAACATAAGCACGGTGTAATCGCATGCATTTTCGGCGCTATTATCGCCACCCTCTACTCTATCAGCAAAATGCTGAAAACACCATTTTCAACCGATATGTTTCGGCCCCTGAAATTTTGATGCATCTCTAAAATAAACATTAAAGCCTATGTTTAGGTAAAACTTTATAAAAAAACAAATCCACACAAGGGACAGTTCCTTGTGCTGGTGCCAGCCCTCATAGTTGAAATCCTCTGTCCTTTGCCCCCTTTCCCATACTCCACAGCTGCAATCTTATGTTGCTTCAGGGGTTAACAGAGCAGAGAGACTTGTGACAGGCTCTCATCTATAGTGCAGACTATACACACCCTTTCTGCCCCTCTCCTCCATTCAAAGAAGCTGTACTGTAGCTTTCATGAATTTAAAAGCTTTCTATAAATAGAAGATGATCGGATTGAGAAAGGTCAGCCTCCTCCATTCATAGACTGCTTTTCATTCATGGAAGCTATACCCTGTTTGGTATATTAAGTTTGTAACTTTTCTTTTCTCTGCTGGAGGATTCTGCCACCAGTAATGGTGCATCTGCTTGGTTCTCTTTCTGAGTTTGCTCTTCAGCACTGTCCCCAACATACACATTGTTTACCCAGTAGTGCCCGCAGCCTGGAAGAGGCACTCTTCTCTTACCAGTATCGTCATCCCCTCCCCACAAATTTGTTTTCTCAGCAATGTCCACACAACAGTAAACACTTCTCTGCCCCCTTGTATTGTACATTTTTCCCTAGTTTCTGTATTTTTGCAGCTCTGCTCATATTGTATACATAGTTACATAGTAGTTGAGGTTGAATAAAGACTATAGTCCATCCAGTTCAACCTGTGTAGGTATGTGTGGCTGTAATCATTTCTCATACCCCTGAAAGTTTTGATCCTTGAGATGTACATCCAAGAGTCTTTTAAAAGTAGCCATACTTCCCGCAGTTACTACCTTTTTGTGGTAGAGCATTCCACAGTCTTTTAGCCCTTACTGTAAAGCATCCCCTACGTAGCCTGAGGTTAAAACACTTCTCCTCTAATTGCATTGTATTACCTCGTGTCCTCATGCAATCCTTGCGACTGAATAGTTTTTTTTTCTATGCTGAGATCACCGTTGAGGCATTTGTAAATTGCTATCATGTCCCCTCTCAGGCGTCTCTTCTCCAGGGAGAATAAATTAAGCGCTTGTAAGCACTCTTCATAATTAAGGTCCTCCAATCCCCTAATTAGTTTAGTTGCCCTTTTCTGGACTCTCTCCAGCTCCAACACATCCCTTCTGAGGACTGGCGACCAGAACTGGACAGCATACTCCAGATGCAGTCGGACCAGTGTTTTATAAACTGGTAGGGTTATAATTTTATCTCTGGAATACATCCCCTTCCTTATGCATGCTAATATCCTGCCGGCCTTGGCAGCTGCAGCTTGACATTGCATGCTATTGCTAAGTCTACTAAGACTCCCAGATCCTTCTCCATTTTTGATTCCCCCCGAGGTTCCCCCTTAAAGTGTATTGTGCTTTTATGTTTTTAGTCCCCAAGTGCAATACCTTACACTTCTCCACATTAAACCTCATTTACCATGTCGTTGCTTATCTGACAGCTCTCCTACAAGTGTCTTCACTGCATTCTCTGCAGTTCTCTTCCCATTACTATTGCCATTTTTTATTTGTGAAAAGCATGGTCTACTTTCTGCTTCGTACCGTATTCAATAAATGAAGGCTGTGGTGTGGAGCATGTAATGTCCTATGGAGTGTCCTCTGCATAACGATGCAGAGGACACACTGTGATTGGTGGAGAGGTTTATCACATGACTTTGACAGGTAATGTGGCTGGGCTTTCCTGTTCCTGGCTTTATTTCCCCCAATTCATTCACTTGTATGGGACTTTGCTTAAAAAAGAATGTAAATATCTTCCCGGATCTCCTGCCAGCGCTCCTGCCCCCTTGACCAGTGCCCCCAATAGCAAACCGCTTGCTATGGGGCAGGGGTCTCCAAACTTTCTAAACAAGGGGGCCGGTTTACTGTCCTTCAGTCTTTAGGGGGGCCGGAGTGGCCAGTGGAAGTAGAAAATGCAACATTAGTGGGTGTAAAAAAAATTACATAGTGCCTGTAGTCAGTAGAAGGAGGAATAGTACCCCATCATTGGTATTACTGGAAGGAAAAGTGCCTAATTGTTTATATTAGTGGAAGGAAAAATGTCCTATTGTTTGTGTCAGTTAGAGGAATGGTTCCGCACTGTTGGTGTCAGTGGAAGAAAAGGTGTCCCCTTGTTGGTGTCAGTGGGAGGAATAGTGCCCCGAGGGCTGGATAAAGGCAAGCAAAGGGCTGCAGTTTGGAGACCACTGCTATGGGGCATTGGTACATGCTCGCTTAAGATAAGGCCATAAGACACATAGAGCTGCAGCTCTGCCCTATCCCCCACAATGGCTCCCGCTGCTGTGTCTCAGCCAATGAGGAGAGAGACACCTGGGACACGCTGGAGACTGTTGGGGGAGAGAGAGAGATCCGTGTGGTACTGATCTGAGGCTGTTGGGCTGATGAACAAGTATTGGATTTGGTTTAGAAAACTTTTCCTATATGTGTCCTTAATTCAGACTGAGTGGTGAGACTACTGTCATCTAGTGTTCCACCTTGTATATGAACAGCTAAGATAATGAATACGCCCTCTTAAGACCCTATGGTTGGTGCAATTGCATCGGAATAAGCCATACATCTATCTATCATTACATAAGGGATCCTGATGCCTGCCCAGGAGTATAGTTCTCCAGCCTGCCCTAAGCCCTCTGCAGTGCATTGTCTTTTCAATCTTTTGGTGCCCTGAGGAAGCTACAAATTGCGAAACCCGTTGGCTTACCGGGGACTGCACTTACGTTTAGATCTTGGATAATCCTGGTACTCTGTACTAGCTACCTTGGATGGGAGCTATAGATGTAAACTTTTTATATGTGTATATATGTATTTTGTTTTGTCCTTTTTTGGTTTGTACTTTTAAGTTGGTAATAAAGATGTATGTTTTAACAAAGCTGTGAATACTTGTGAACAGCCCTTCATTCTAGTGGCCTATACAGTCTCGCTTTTCTTTCTTTTGTTTTTGAATACAAATAATTGGGACGACGGCCCATTCTATCAGGGTATTATTTATTTTTTGTTACACTTGGGACAGCTGAGGCTCCCGTGCACAACACAGCTGGATAGAGAGGGATCTCTGGTGAGTATTTAGGGGGGCTTTGGGAGAAGCAGCACCTTGAAGGTAAAAGAACTTCTGCCTTTACAACCTCTTTGAATTCCTTTCTAGTTTAGAAATTTGGTACCAATAACCAAATACTTGCCCATCTAATGTATGGTCAGTAATACATACTAGTGTGTCAGGAGACCAGAAACCATTAGACCTATTGAACCCTTTCATGAACAGAGTCACAATTGCTAGTTTATATTAAACCACACACCTGCTCTTGTAAGCAACACACTTGGAGTAGCACCACATTTTAGTGTGGTACCCCATTTTATTTTTACTCTGCAGTGAAGTCTGTTACGTTTGCAATCCAGATAAAGAAAGCAGGAAATTGGAAGTCAAAACAACACCTACAATGGGGCTGACTGCAACAAACATATTGTTAAATGGGCATAGTGTCAATGAAAAGCAGGTAGTCAGTGGAAAGAGATAAAGAACCTATAAAGCGGAGATAGAAGGTGAACATAACCACTGGTCAGGGAGATGCTAAGTGGATCTGATGTTTTATGGCTAGGCAATATTTGTATCTACTGAGGTTGTTGTCAAGAATACCTAGCTCCAGAAGTAGGTATAGTCTGATCCTAATACATTATTTAGTGATAAATTAGGTGTGGTATTTTAGGGAGAGGAACTTTCAACACCTAAAAAGCACTTAAAATAACTGCATTGTTCCACTGAAGAACATGTTCCAGTCTTAGTTTTATACAAAATAATTGGTTTACCTTGTAAAGAGGAAAGGATCGCCACTACTCCCAACCAGCCCAGGTGAATAAACGATAAAGAGTGGCCTCAGCCTACATGTCTTCACCAAACCACATGCCTTGGTGCATTTTGTCCCATCCACCAGGACTTCACTAAGCCCCAGGGGGCAGGGTGAAATGCATCAGTGTGTGCAGTTTGGTGGAGACATGTAGGCTAAGGCCGTTCTTTATCGTTTATTCACCTGGGATGGTTAGGACTAGCAGCTATCCTTTCCATTTTACATTTACTAACCCCCAGGATTGGTATTAGGACAAGCTCATGTTCTGGGACACAGAGATATGCTTTCACCTCTACTTTGAGCGGAGCCAAAGCAATCAAACGTTTTACCTAACAGTGTTTGCTAACACAAAAAAAAAAAGGTCCTGTTCCCTTAAAGAATTGTTATATAGCACAGTGCTTGTGCTGTGTAATTTGGCCCACCGTGTCACCTGAAATACCTGGCTGGTTCTGCCGTCCCCTCTGTAAACTGACCACGGTGTATCATGGCTGCTGAGCCCTGATAACCATGGTCAGTTTACGTGCCTACATCAATGAAGCTCTCCTGTCATCCTCTGTGCTCCTCTCCCTCCTAGCATGTCTGCTCCTGTGGCTGTGCCCACCCCCTCCCCTCCTGCTGCTAAAATAACTTGTCCTATATAATCCTCTGTTCCCTGATGACAAGTGCTCCTGTCTCTGTGTTTAATAAAAAATGCCACCTTTACCGTATTTCAGAGCAGCTCCCAGCGATCGCGTGACCGGCCGTGTCTCTATCTCTCTCCCCCTCCTCTCGCCCCGCCTGACGTCAGCAAGGAAATCTCTGCCCCGCTCGCTGCATCTGTCAGACAAGGAGAGGAGAGAGTCGCCGGTCACGTTATCGCCGGGAGCTGCTCTCAATATACTTATAAAGAAGGCTTTATTTTTTTTTTATAAAACAGACTGGAGCACTTGTCATCAGGGAACAGAGAGGGTTATGTGAAGTTGTCAAAGTGGGTTAACGACTATAATGTGAAAATAACCCAGTGTTAAAACCTATGGCTAAAGCTAAACTTAACCCTTAATCAGTCCATAACAAACATACACCCCTGCATGTAATCCCTGTAAGCATACATCTTATCTTACTAGTTGGTGTAAAAATTACAAAAAAAAAAAATTATACCATCACATTAACAATATAATGAAAAATCAACACCATTAGAAAATTCACCAAATCTTTGCAGTATTTTTGCACCTACACCAATGGTCTGATGGAAAAGCTAACCTTGTTGCAACACTTTGCACACTCATACAGACTTCTCAGTGACTGAGATGCTGGCTTACGTAGTCGCTATAAAGCAGTACTGTGCCATAAATCAGTGAGCAGTGTTTCCTTATAACTGTGTTTGAATTTCTGTTCTACAGAATGTTAACTTCATGTATGCATATGTCGGATACAAATCATACAGTCCTAGTGGAGTATTAAGCTCTACTTCTAGAAAAGGAGAATAAGCACTCCTGAATCTGCCAACGTTAAACTGCTTCTTCTCTGTCTTATGAGCCCATAGAGCCCTATTACCTGTCTCCTGGAACCACAAAGCAGTCAGCTCTTTAGAATAGCCTGTGTAAATATGAATGAGAAAATTTGCATCGGGCCATCTTTTGTGATATTCTAACTCAATAATAATCCTTATTTTTCAAGTCAGAGCCACTTTAGAAAAAAGAAACTTGAAAAAAATTATACTCGACCACAATACAGCTTTTCCTAACTCTGTAATCTTGCAATGTTATAGGCTGATCTGTGTCTTCTAAAGAGAAATGCTCATTGTGTGCACTACTGTGCAAAAGTTTTAGGCAGGTGTGAAAAAATGCTGTAAGTTAGGACTGCTTTCTGAAATAGAAGTTAGTAGTTTATTTTTTATTAATTAACAAAATGGAAAGTAAATAAACAGAAGAGAAATACAAATCAAATCCATATTTGGTGTGACCACCCTTTGCCTTAAAAACAGCTTCAATTCTTCTACGTACACTGGCACAGTTTTTGAAGGAAGGCAGGCAGGTTGTTCCAAACATCTTGGAGAACTAGCCACAATTCTTCTGTGGACGTAGGCTGCCTCAAATTCTTCTGTCTCTATGTAATACTAGACAGACTCTATGTTGAGATCAGGGTTCTGTGGGGGCCAAAAAATCACTTCCAGGACTCCTCATTCTTTTTTGCGCTTAAAATAGTCCTAATGACATTGGCTGTATGTTTGGGGTCGTTTCCTGCTGCTGAATAAATGTGGGGCCAATCACGCCTGCCTGATGGTATGGTATGATGAATAAGTATCTGCCTGTATTTCTCAGCATTGAGGACACCATTGATCCTGGCCAAATCTCCAACTCCATTTGCAGAAATGCAGCCTCCTTGTAATGAACCTGCACCATGCTTCACTATTGCTTGCAGACGCACATTATTGCACCGCTCTCCAGCCCTTCGGCAAACAAACTGCCTCCAGCTACAGCCAAATATTTCACATTTTGACTCCTCTGCCCAGAGCTGCTACCATTTTTCTGCATCCAACTTCCTATTTTTCCATGCATAGTTGAATTGCTTAGCCTTGTTTCAAAATCGGTGGTATGGCTTTTTTGTCACAAATTTTCCATGAAGACCACTTGTGGTCAGGCTTCCCCAGACAGTAGATGGGTGTACCTAGGTCCAACTGGTCTGTGCCAGTTCTGTGCTGATGGCACTGCTGGATATCTTCTGATTTTGAAGGAAAATAAGCATGATGTATCTTTCATCTGCTGCAGTAAGGTTCCTTGGCTGACCACTGTCTGCGGACTGCAACGTTGCTCATTTCTTTGCGCTTCTTCAAAAGCACTTGAACAGCACATCTTGAAACCCCAGTCTGCTTTGAAATCTTTGTCTGGGAGAGATCTTGCTGTTGCAGTAGAACTACTTTGTTTCTTGTTACTGTGCTCAGTCTAACCATGGTGTTTGACCTGTGACATGAAACTGTCTTCCCCATCCTCCCCTTATTAGCAGAGTTGGGCTGTTCCTCGCATAGTTTTAAGCCTCCTACACAGCTTCTGTTAAGGGTAATGACTTGTGTTTAAACCTACATATGACATTGATATGCACCTTCTTGGTATAATCATACACCTGACTGTAATTATACAAAATACCTGACTTTGTGCAAATGTACAAAGTGTGCAAGTGTAAGACTTGATGCTGGTTTGAACCCAAAGGATAGTCAGACCAAATTATGATTTCGATTTTTCTTCCCTTTGCTCACTTTGCACTTTGTAAATTGATAAAAAGAAACAAATATCTATTTTTGAAAGCATGCTTACTTGACAGCGGTCCTTCACACCTGCCTAAAACAGTACTGTAAACAACATATGTTGCTATAAAGTTGTAGAATCAAAACTTGTTGCACCTTTTATACTCCAAACCTTCTGACTCAACATTTTGTGCTGGTTAGATTAAAGTTGCAGCATAACTTTTCACTCTCCCCTTATAGAAATTCCCTAAAGGAAGAATTTTCCTTGTTTCCCATAATGGCCAGTTAGATTCTTCTATTTATTTTTCCTATGTTTCATTAACACATGAAAAGAATAATCTGATTGGTTGCTGTGTGCAGCTGACAAAACAAACATTTCAGATTTTGAGAGAGGAGTTGATTTACTAAAAGCAAATAGGCTCTTCTGTGGCTTCCACTGTTAGAAATGATTTCCCAATACCTCCCTACCTGGGAAATATTTGGTAAGGAGACTGGGAAACTTATATGCTACCATAGCCGCCTCCTGATCATGTGAGCTAGTTTTTTTTTTTTCCCCCTAGGTAATGGTCCCTGACATTTGGTCCCGACTTTTGGTGAACTCCCAAATCCTTCATCTTATAGCCATCTTATCACTTTGGTATATATTGTCTTTACGTTTAGGGGACTACACTGATGCTCCACTGAAGTCCTAGTTTGAGCTAGCTGGAATGACTCATCTGGCAAGGAACCTAGTTGGGGAAACAATGTCTGCAGGGATCACATCCTTTAGGAGGGATTCTTCTATCTCTACTTTTGACTCTAGAGGACTACATGAAGCACTTCACTTCAACTGTACTGGCATCTTAGCAGCACCTAGGTTGGTGTCCCACATGACTGTTTGGTATGTCCATGTGGGGAGGGCACTGTGGCTACAGGCTTCGGGTGTAGATGTCTTTAGGCAACATTTTATTGACTTGTCTATTAAGGGAAGATCTCTTTATTGAGATGCTCTCAATCATCTCTTTGGAGAGGCTCTCTAAATTCATGGCATACCTGAGCCACCTGATAAATATTTTGGTTGCCCCCTTTGCCATAGAGAATCGGGTAATGTGGAAAGATTTCAGCCTACTTGTACAGCTATACTATCTATTACTCCCATGGGGGCCTCAGATTTTCATGTAGTCTGCTTTCTGCTTAAAACCATATCCACACTTCCTAGTAGGTTGTTGTTTTTCTAAGTTCCCCTTCCTTTTCTACAGAGTTATTGGTCTCAGTATTGCTGCATTGTGTTCCCCAAGTCCTGACCTTCTCGAGAGTTTTTTTATCTTACCTACTTGGTTGATTGCCGTTACCTGACTTGAGCGTCCCAATATTTTAATCTGTGTACAGGTGATTTTCTTTGTGGAGTATTTTCTTTTATTTCAAACTTTCACACCTTAATATCAACCATTGTTGTACATTGGAAAACCTCTTCTACTCTCTTCCTTCTGAAATCCTGTCATTGTCATTGGACTTACCTTCTCTTGCAATTCTAGGGTGTGTTTTTTTTCTACATATTTACATTGACTACCTTGCTGTTGGCCCTAATTGCCTCACCTGTTTCCGTTTGGTGTTTTTTTTTTAACTGTTCTCCACTTGCCTTAGCGATCCACACCCTTTAATGACAGTCGTCCCTTTGTGTTGCCTCTGCCTTTCCCTGATGCACCAGACTTCCTATTGATGTCACTTCGTGCAGAAGTAGCTTTCTATTGCTTCTGAAATTTTTCTTCATTTAAAGGATAAGTTCACATTTTCGGGCAGAGTTTAACTTTTCATAATAAATGGAAGCGTTTTTCAATGCTATTTCTGTCCCAGCAATCCCAATGTGCTTTTCTGTCCTAGCAATCCCAATGTGCTTTTCTGTCCCTTACCTTCTCCACAGGAGATTTTAAATATTGTCAGTTTATTTGAATTTTTAATAATTAGTTTCAGAGTCAATCACTTTCTGTAGCTTGTCTCTCTGTATTCATTTCCTGTAGGTCATCTTCCAGAAGCCCTCACTTCCTTGTTGCATCACAGAAGAGGGCGTGATAGGGTGTGTTCACCACTCTGGACCGCACCTCTGTTATTGTATAAGTGGGAAATTTTCTGCGCTAATATGTGAAAAATCAAGTGAATGTTACATTTTGATTGAAAGCAGCACACGTGAGATTCATAGACAAAAATCCCTAAACAATTGATAATAAAATATGTGTAGCGCTAAGAAAAATATCCACAAGGAATCAATTTATAATAGAATAAATGACAAATCGTAAAATAGTGCAAACCCACATCTGTGGTACAAAAATTTAGTCCATAAACAATAGGTGAATAGATACTCAAAAGTGTCCAACATTGGTTTGCACAAAAATTATAGCATCTACAATTTATGGGATGTATTTATGGAATTTTTTATTTATTTTTACTGTTTTTACTCGTAATGGCGGCGATCAGCGATTTTTACCAGGACTGTAACATTGTGGGTGGACAAATCACACGCCTAACACTTTTTGGGAACCGGTGACATTATTACAGTGATCACTGCTAAAAAAAAATGCACTTCCACTGTACTAATGACACTGGCAGGGAAGGGGTTAATATCAGGGGCAATCAAAGGATTAAGTGTGCTCCTATGGAGTGCTTTCTGTATGGGGATGCTTTGATTAGAGGAAGGCAGAGATCTGTGTTCCTGCTTAGCAGAAACACAAGATCTCTGTCTTCCCCTCTGAGTGGCAGTCTGCCTTGTTTACATAGGCACACCGCTATTTTGCCTTTTCTGAGAACGATCGGCGGGAGCGGGTCTCCAGCTGTTCGCATGCCCCAGACCCACTGCACGAAATCACATACAGGCATGTGATTTTGCACAGGAGGGCCGCCTCCTGCGTGGGGCTCTCCTTAAGAGGTTAAGTGGGACAGCGTTGGGGATCTGCATATATAACGTAACCTAAATGTCTATGAATTACTTCATACTTGTGTGGACTTAAAAAGATTTTATGGTTCAAATACAAATTTTCATTTTAGACCCAGTGACCTCACTTTTCCATGCAATGCAGGGAGATCATGGATGGAAAGTCTGAAGAAACTGGCATTCTAGACAGGCTGCTCTAGGTAATGCCCGCATGTTATGCTGAGCCTCAATGATTAAACTGAAATCCAATAAATGAAAGGTGCAGACCAGGGACAGTAATGTTTGGTAGAAAAGAGAGCAAGATGATGCTAGATGTCCTACAGCCAGAAAGTAAGGAGAGCTTCATCTGACGTGCTGTCGCTTCTAATGCACACTGTGAGAAGCTTGCAGCATGCAATGACATCGGAATAAGCAATTTATAGTACAGGAGAAGCTTGTATAGCTGTGCAAGAAGGGAAGTAAAGCTGGAGTTGTTTTTTATGTTTTAAATTTTTTATATATATATTTTTTTTTTTACTGTATATCAATTGGTTAAATTCTACATTGTACAGTGATTCTGCTGTAGTATTCGTTTTTTATCTACCAATAAACCAGGGCTGTAACTGTATGTCATGCGGCCGTCTTGCAAAACTATAAAGGGGCCTTGCCTCTGTAATTTCCATCTCAAAGGCAATCCTTCTAGTTATACAGAATATTAATTACTTTCATGGAAATTGTAGTTCTCGTACAATATATACATTCATCTTGCAGAAAATGATTTGCCATTTGTTATGTTATGGTTACTTGCATAAATCATTGGCTAGCTGGACAGCTCTCGACTCGCATAGACAGCTGATATATTCTCTTACACACCCCATAAATTGAAGCGTATTTCACAAGTGTGTACTTTGCACATTCTTGCAGTGTTTAATTGCTTTATTTCCTTTCTCTCATTATTATCTAAACAAATTTGTTTCCCAGCTTCTTAATCCTGAAAGGGAGAACCAAGTGAGCACTTTGGCTCAGCTGGGGATTCCAGCTATTCCCATGGGATTATATTTCTAGGCAGCTGTGTAAGTTCTATCCCAGGGTCCCCCCCCCAATTGGAACATATGTAGTACGCATGGAGTATAAAATGGCCAGACCCCCTGTCTTTTGATTTACATAGTTACACAGGTTGAAAAAAGACACAAGTCTATCTGGCTCAACCAATAAAAAACAATAAAGAAAACCCAACCATACAATCCCATATACACAATCCTATACCCGCAGTTGATCCAGAGGAAGGCGAAAAAACCCCAGCAAACATGACCCAATTTGCTACAGCAGGGGAAAAAATTCCTTCCTGATCCCCGAGAGGCAATCGGATATTCCCTGGATCAACTTTACCTATAAATATTGGTACCTATTTATATTATGTACACCGAGGAAAGAATCTAGGCCTTTTTTTTTTTTTAAACAATCTAGTGAGCTGGCCAGAACCACCTCTGGAGGGAGTCTATTCCACATTTTTCACAGCTCTTACGGTGAAGAAACCTTTCTGTATTCAGAGACGAAATCTGTTTTCCTCTAGACCTAAAGAGTGCCCCCTTGTCCTCTGTGTTGACCTTAAAGTGAAGAACTCAACACCAAGCTCACTATATGGACCCCTTATGTATTTATACATGTTAATCATATCCTCCCTTAATTTCCTCTTTTTAAGAGAGAATAAATTCAGTTCCTCTAATCTTTTCTCATAGCTGAGCTTCTCCAAGCCTCTTATCAGTTTAGTTGCCCTTCTCTGCACTTTTTCTATTTCCCCGATATCCTTTTTAAGAACTGGTACCCAAAACTGGACTGCATATTCCAGATGAGGTCTTACTAATGCTTCGTAGAGGGGCAAAATGATATCTCTCTGGAGTCCATGCCTCTTGTAATACAATTAACATTGTATGATTAAAGGCAGCTTTGGCTTTGCTCTGTGATGCTGCTGGACTGCCAGTGCACTCACGCTATTATAAAGTAAGCCCAACAGTCAGGCAAAGAAACCTCTTTCCATCACTTCGATCTGCTGCTTTGTTCTTATCTTATAACCTTAGTTGAGATGTTAACGTACATCGCAACCCTTGCAATCACTTTTTACAGTTTAATGCATTGATGCCTTTTGTTTATGCCCAACTCTGGGTAAGATAAAAACAATTCCCATGCAGTGGGGCTGTGCCTTCACTGCACAGGTTAACTGCTATTTTTTTCTAGGGAAGAGTGTAGAGAGATATTTACCTGATCCTTCGATCCTCCCAGCACAAGACAGGTCCCTGTGGCTCTGCCCCTCCGCAGCCTTGTGCAGTGGACTGTTCCTGATGTCCTCACACCCAGAGTAGGCTACATAGAGCATGAACAGTCCAACACTGGACCACGGGGGAGCGCTGTTTTCCAGGGGATCGAAGGTTCAGGTGAGTAGAAGCTTTCCCCTCACCCCTGGACAAAATGAGCAGTTGACCCATGCAGTGCGGAGTTTGGCTTTAAATACATATTGCTTGCTTCTTGGGGAAAAATAAAGGAAGACATAGCTTTTGTTGCATTTAGTATAGAATTAAACTAACTCTTTGTGGATGTAATCGCAATTCCCAGTGAATTCTCAAGGTGCTCATTAGATATTTTGGTTATAATTTTGCCCTTCATGTGTTTCATCCTTGAAAATAGTTGCTCACAAATCTAGGTTCTGCCAAAAACTGATGACATGAATAAAGTGTGATTGTGAAGAGTGGGATATTTTCCTTTGGGAAGATAAAACTTATAAAAAGTCCAGTAAAAAGACACTTCGGCATTTTTACAAAAAATGACAAAAAAATAAATGTATTTTTTTTGTTGAATTTTTGTTGGGCCGCATTCATAGCCATCTTGAGCTGCAGGTTGGATGCCCCTGCTTTAGCACATACAGTGGATAAGTTATTGGTCATTGTCATGCTAAAAGATGAAGTTCCTCTTCATGTTCAGCTTTCTAGCAGAAGGAGGTTTTGTGCCAATATTTGACTGGTATTTGGAACTGTTCATAATTCCCCTACTATCTTGACTAAGACCACTTTTCCAGCTGAAGAAAAACCTCCCCAAAGCATGATTCTGCCACCCCCATGCTTCACTTGTGGCTATGGTGTTCTTTTGGGGTTGAGCAGTGTTGTTTTTGCGCCAAACATATCTTTTGGATTTATGGCCAAAATGTTCAACCTTGGTTTCATCAGACCAGAACACATTTTCCCACATGCTTTTGGGAGACTTCAGATGCGTTTTTGCAAAATTTAGCAGGGCTTGGATGTTTTTCTTCATAAGAAAAAGCTTCCATCTTGCCACTCTACCCCATAGCCCAGACATATGAAGACATATGAAGAACACAGGAGATTGTTGTCACATGTACCACACAGCCAGTATTTGCCAGATATTCCTACAGCTCCTTTAATGATGCTGTAGGCCTCTTGGCAGCCTCCCTGACCAGTTTTCTTCTCATTGTTTCATCAATTATGGAGGGACGTCCAGTTCTTGGTAATTAAACTGTTGTGCCATATTTTCTCCACTTGATGATGACTGTCTTCGCTGTGTTCCATGGTATATCTAATGCTTTGGAAATTCTTTTGTACCCTTCTCCTAACTAATACCTTTTAACAATGAGATCCCTCTGATGCTTTGGAAGCTCTCTGAGGACCATGGCTTTTGCTGTAGGATGCGACTAAGAAAATGTCAGGAAAGACCTACTAGAACAGCTGAGTTAATCAGAGGCACTTTTAATGATGGCAGGTACTGACTCCTATTTATCATGAGTTTGAATGTAATTGCTTAATTCTGAACATGGCTACATCCCCTGAGGGTGTGCACCTTTTCAACCACATTATTTCCGTTTTTTATTTTTACTCCCCCCCCCCCTTAAAGATTTGTTTGTTTTTCAATTGTTTCCTTTTTGTTTGCTTTTTGTTTCCTTTTTCTTTATACATTACAGAAACCTGACATTTTAACAGGGGTGTGTAGACTTTTTTTATCCACTGTTTAGTTTTTGGCCATTGACACACTTTACAGACATGGATTGACCACTAAACTGATAATTTTCATGCTATAGTTTTGGCTGTGAACATACCACAGAATAGTTTAAACAACCAGCTGAAACATTTTCTTCACTAGAGGGTGTTAGAGAATTTGCAAAAAAAAAAAATTCTTAAATCTGATCTGAGCCTGTCTAATTGTATGGAGTAACACCGAAAAAGAGCAGTAATCCATACAATCTTTCACTTTCTAATGAAAATTGTATTTTCCTTTATATGGAAGATACTTGATGCGTGTGTACCCAATTAATCATCAGGGCTTTAGGTCTCACCAGGTTCAGCTGGCAGGACGCAGATTTAGTTGTTTAATATGGGTAAAGAGATTATGTAAAATGAGTTTACTATATCAACAGAGGCATTTTTTCAATGTGTGTTCCATCCAGATATGTGTGCATCTTAAGTGATACTTCTAATACTTTTACTAAACTAAATGAAAAACTTGCATGCATTGAGCACATTGATAATATTAGTATTGAGCTTGTATTGGGGGATTGTGACAGGTATGTTATATGGCGGCTTTCTTACATATGAATATTCCAATTTGTTCTGCTTTGCAAGTCTTTGTACTCCTATAATCAGCTAATAAGTACGGTATATCACATCAGAAGTCCTGATTTGTTTTAGGACTTTGTGTACGAGATGCAAGAGGTCTGCTAAAAACAATAACGATGGGGTTTCTTCTTAGAAAACTTCATCAAGTAAATGTGGCTTTGATATTTTCTGTGACCAAAACAATTTTAGATTGGCAAGTCAGAACAAGAAGTCTACTTACCCGTTTTAGGCCAGTGCCTCAGAAGGTTTTAATGTCATGGGATCACCATAACGGACAGACTTCTAACATTTCAGAAGCAGAGGTTGGCAATGACAGCCTTCATGTTTTAGAAGTACAAGTTCCCTTTTAAAGGCTAAGTTCATCTTTGCATTAAACATTTTTTCTGATGAGCCTGCAGAACATGCACGCGCAATCAGTAACTCACGGGTGCAATTTGTAGGCACCTGCTCATACAGTTCCTCCATACGGGAAGACCGTTACAACGCTGGAGGAATTGTTGATGAACTACAAGAGCACTTTTCAGTGCCTTCGCAGTTCACTGACTACAAGCTGCGTGCTGCAGTGGTAGATGGCTCTTGTAGTTAATTTACAGATTGCTGTGAGTGAAAGACGCAACTTTTTAAAAATTTGTGTAACATGCTCCAAAAGGTGAACCTATCATTTTAAGATTTTGGATGGAATATGAAAGGATTAGAACACCTGTAAAGGTTTTTTTGCTCTTTGTATTCCTGTTGGGTAGATTCCTCCTCTCAATAGAGCCCTGGTGATCAGTGCCTCATTAGAGAAAGCGATCCAAAATTTTGTAGTTGTCACCAGAAGAAGCGTTTTGGAGTAATCCTCCAATTGGGACAACTGACCAAGAGGGAATTCCCTTCTAACTCCAGGAAGTGAAATGAAAACTTCCAAATGGGACACAGCAAAAAATTAAATTACTTTTCCTACTCTACCCAGAACAGAAGTAAATGTTTTTGGCCAGACATACATACATACATGCGTGTTTTCTTTGCTCTCTGATTATACCAAGACAGATCCCAGGGACCAGATTGATGCATGCCTAAAAGGTTTGTTGCCTCCTATATTTTTGATGGGGTAATGTAATTGTTAAGGCATCGCTGCCTTAACTGGCATCTGGACTAAATGATTCTTAAATTGTACATTTTTTATATCATTATCTGAATTACTTTTCTACCTTTTGTGGGCTATTTCACACCTAAATCGCACAGGAACATGGTCCGCATTCTTGTGTGATTCCTATGCAGCTCAGTGCAGTGTGATTTTTAGCTTATTAATTTGAATTGGCTGAAATTTCACTAGACTGCATGCACTATTTTTAAAAAGAGCACTGCAGCAAATTGCGGTGGTGTTACAATTACATTGACACCCGCAGCAGATCGCACACCCATTGCGTGTTGAACAAGGCGCAGTACGCTCGTACGGAACGTGGGTTTCCTGTACTGCATTCCAGTGTGAACTAGTCCTTAATTTTCAAAATCTATTTGAGTTATTTTAGAAATGTTTTTTGCTTTTTCCGTTTGCCTGTATGTGCCTTGATTACACAGAGCTTCTCTGTATTCCATCCAGAGGCATTGTATGTATCTACCCAATATGAGCCTCAACATGCTTTGAGCTCTTGTATGAAAACTTGATTTGGTGTGCGATGACATTCGTTTAGCATAGTGTGAAGGAAAGGCTTGCAGAGTCATAGGCTGTTTAGGTGCTCCAACACCCAGATAATTTCAAGGAATAGTTTGGTAAATTCAAGCACTGCCAGGGAGCAAAAAACAAAAGGCCTAAGCAGGCACACTGTCTTTTTTTGCAGGTTAGAGTTGCTGCAAAACACATTTTGTTTTGTTTGCTCTGTACAAAGCCCTTCCATGTGTGCCCTACTATAAAAGCCAGTTAAAAGTGTTACAAAACCCAGATCATGCATTCACTATATCTGGTCTCCAACAGAACACCGAACATGGAAATGCAATTTTAGTAATTATAAACTGCTAAATACAATTTCTCATTAGCAGTATATAGCAGCCTTATGACTTCTATCAGTGTCTGGTTAAAGCTTGTTGGAGGGATTTTTATTCTCCTCTGACTGTCCTATGAGGCTACATGACCCCTGACCTTCTGTCTGGACAGTGCTGACTGGCCCTGTGCTGATCACATGCACTCTCCCGAGAAAAAAAAAAAGCTCTCTTGCAATACAAACCAAGCTGAGCAAGTGCATAGTGCCCCCAAGGCTCTGTCCAATCAGAAGATGGATTGGGGACTGTGGAAGAAGGGGGAGGATCAGAAAAGTCAGAATCAAACAGCCCATTTACACGTTGCGTACTATTAACCCCTTAGGCTCCACAGTGAGAATAACAAGCATGCTTTACTGTATATACAGTCTGATTCTACTGTTGTGGGTTCAGAAGCACTTTAAAATTAGACCGGTTTCAGTGTTTGTTTTGCCTTATATTTTCATTTTCATCAGCGTACATCTTTAACACTCTATTTTTTTTGTCATTTAGGGGACAGTATCTATTTAAGAACAAGCCACCAGATGGAAAGACACCACCTAATTCTTTCTACAGGGCACTTTATCCTAAAATCATCCAAGATATAGAGGTGGAATATTACATCTATTTTCTTGAACTTGTACAGGTTGCTGTTACCTATTGTCTCATGGCTCATACTGTTTATTTTTCCTCTATTCATACAAGACGATAGAATCGAATTGGCGATGCGGAAGACACAGTTTACAGAGAATTCACTGTCGGAGTGAAACAAGCAAAGGTGTCTACTGTTTACAGTATGATGACCAGAAGATAGTGAGCGGCCTCAGAGATAATACCATCAAGGTGAATTCTGGAAAAATGCTTTTAAAGGAAATGGGTCTTATGTTTGCTAACTTTCATGGCTTGCATACAGTGACCTTACCCTCAATTGTGTTCATTGGTTTGATTTTATGGCCTGTCTTTCTAAACCAGCAAGTTGTGACTACAAGGCTGACTGTAGAGATTAGATTTGTGTCAGAACTTGGCAAAACAAAGCAGCTTAGGGATGAGCTATTCCATTTACAAAGTGAATCCCTCCTGATACAATGTGTGAGTCGCATGATTCCTATTTGAAATGGTGAAGGACATATTTAGGGGGTGTGACTTGTATGACCCCAAAAAGGATGATATGCTCTGATTTGTATCAAAGCACAAACTGATTTGCTTGTTTCTACACGTGACGTCCAGGAAAATTTAATTCTGAATAATAAATATTCATGTTGCTACCCCACAATGAAGTCCTTCCGGGAAAAGGACTGCTTTAGTAAAGTGCAGTGTTGACTGATGGACAATTTATTGCTTCAATGTACCTGTTGCTTTTCCTGTAAAAGTCCTGCACCAGGCACTTCTTCTTCCATTATTCCTGCAGTCTACTGTGTGTCAGACTGAAAATTCTACAATTTGTTATAGGGAAAATAATCTGTGTCAGACTGCAAAAAAAAAAAAAATTGAAACGGAAGTGCACACACTGGACTGCAACTATTATGGATTAGTGAAGTGTTCCCAAAAATCTGTGTTCTAATTGTGCCCAGACTATGCACACTAAAAATGTACATATTCTGAGGAAGCAGTAAAAGCTCTTTATAACAAGTACATGCATTACCCTCTGTAGCTATATGCATTGTGGAGAAATGAATTTTCAAAGTTCTCAAATGAGGCACTGAAAGCCTAGTTTTTAATTATTACTTTCTATTGCAGCAGAATATTAGCAGCCCACCAACCTTCTAATGTAAACATACAGCAGGTGCTGTAAACTAGCCTTTCTCACCAGGCTTTCATGGAACCTTTCGGGATCCTTTTACAAATTGCTAAAGGTCCTTGAGCAATAAGCACACTCTCTTTTCAAAAAAGCTACCACAGACACCAATGATCTTTTCATTTGTTTTTATTGGGTTCAGAGTTCTCAATGGCAACCAATTTAAGGGGCATTCTTCCCCCTTATCACTAATGAAAAGGTATTCTTCCCATTGGCCACCAGTGTAATATGGCCCTTCACAGCAGATGACCAAGCTAAGGGTACCTTTCTGCACAGACTACCAAAAAACAGAGCAATTCAGTAACCATCAGTGTAAAGGGGCACTACACAGACCACCAATATACAGTGGGTACGGAAAGTATTCAGACCCCCTTAAATTTTTCACTCTTTGTTATATTGCAGCCATTTGCTAAAATCATTTAAGTTCATTCTTCTTCCTCATGAATGTACACACAGCACCCCATACTGACAGAAAAACACAGAATTGTTGACATTGTTGCAGATTTATTAAAAAAGAAAAACTGAAATATCACATGGTCCTTCAGACCCTTTGCTGTGACACTCATATATTTAACTCGGGTGCTTTCCATTTCTTCTGATCATCCTTGAGATGGTTCTACACCTTCATTTGAGTCCAGCTGTGTTTGATATACTGATTGGACTTGATTAGAAAAGCCACACACCTGTCTATATAAGACCTTCCAGATCACAATGCATGTCAGAGCAAATGAGAATCATGAGGTCAAAGGAACTGCCTGAAGAGCTCAGAGACAGAATTGTGGCAAGGCACAGATCTGGCCAAGGTTACAAAAAGATTTCTGCTGCACTTAAGGTTCCTAAGAGCACAGTGGTCTCCATAATCCTCAAATGGAAGACGCTTGGGACGACCAGAACCCTTCCTAGAGCTGGCCGTCCGGCCAAACTGAGCTATCGGGGGAGAAGAGCTTTGGTGAGAGAGGTAAAGAAGAACCCAAAGATCACTGTGGCTGAGCTCCAGAGATGCAGTCAGGAGATGGGAGAAAGTTGTAGAAAGTCAACCATCACTGCAGCCCTCCACCAGTCGGGGCTTTATGGCAGAGTGGCCCCACGGAAGCCTCTCCTCAGTGTAAGACACATGAAAGCCCGCATGGAGTTTGCTAAAAAAACACCTGAAGAACTCCAAGATGGTGAGAAATAAGATTCTCTGGTCTGATGAGACCAAAATAGAACTTTTTGGCCTTAATTCCTAGCGGTATGTGTGGAGAAAACCAGGCACTGCTCATCACCTGTCCAATACAGTCCCAACAGTGAAGCATGGTGGTGGCAGTATCATGCTGTGGGGGTGTTTTTCAGCTGCAGGGACAGGACGACTGGTTGCAATCGAGGGAAAGATGAATGCGGCCAAGTACAGGGATATCCTGGACAAAAACTTTCTCCAGAGTGCTCTGGACCTCAGACTGGGCCGAAGGTTTATCTTCCAACAAGACAATGACCCTAAGCACACAGCTAAAATAAGGAAGGAGTGGCTTCACAACAACTCCGTGACTGTTCTTGAATGGCCCAGCCAGAGCCCTGACTTAAACCCAATTGAGCATCTCTGGAGAGATCTAAAAATGGCTGTCCACCAAAGTTTACCATCCAACCTGACAGAACTGGAGAGGATCTGCAAGGAGGAATGGCAGAGGATCCCCAAATCCAGGTGTGAAAGACTTGTTGCATCTTTCCCAAAAAGACTCCTGGCTGTATTAGATCAAAAGGGGGCTTCTACTAAATACTGAGCAAAGCGTCAGAATACTTAGGACCATGTGATATTTTAGTTTTTCTTTTCTAATAAATCTGCAACAATGTCAACAATTCTGTGTTTTTCTGTCAGTATGGGGTGCTATGTGTACATTCATGAACAAGAAGAATGAACTTAAATGATTTTAGCAAATGGCTGCAATATAACAAAGAGTGAAAAATTTAAGGGGGTCTGAATACTTTCCGTACCCACTGTATATTGTCGTTCCCACTGATCATTAGTGGAAAAGGGCACTTTTCCAATGACCAGCAATGTGAGAGAGTGCTACAATTTCATAGACCCTTCTTTTTCTGTCCATAATTACCATTTGTTTGACTTTGTTATTATTACTTAAAATTTTTTTTCATGGATATCAAATATGCTAAGTACTTAAGGCTCCATTCACACCTGGGCGTTTTCAGCTCCAAAAACGCTCAAAAGAAACGCTTCCAAAACGCCCAACAAGTAAAACCCCATTCATTTAAATGGCCCCTGTTCACATCTGAGCATTTTGCAAAACGCCTGTAGCTGAAAAAAGTACATGAGCTTCTTTTTGGGCTGATTACCAGCGTTTTTGATAGATGTCAATGAAAAACGCCTGAAAAAATCGCGGTAAAAATCGCGGTAAAAAACGCTACGCTCAAGTGTGAATGCAGCCTAACTGTTCTTATTATTATACTTACTTTACTTATTATTGTTTGTTATTTTTGTATCCTGTACCTACTGTTCATGCTTATGTCCTGTCAGCTGCAAACCATAATTATTGTAGGGAGTTCCCTGAGACCTCAAAGTTATTTTAAAGTGATTCTAAAGGCTCAAGGTATTTTATTTTTTTTCAAAACAGTGAGGTTTATTGAAACTTTTGGTACAATACAAAAATAAACCGTGCATTGAAACTTCGATCATATTCATAATACACAGGGGTATAAGAATACAAATATTCACAGTGATTAACACTTAGAAACAGAACAGACATAGTAAAAAAAAATAAGGCAGTAGTCAGTTACTTTCTTTCGGCCCAACACTCGAGCAAACAATATTGGTTTAACAGGGACGGTCAGCATAAAGCAGTTACCTACTTCACTACTGAGCCGTATCAGGGCACTGCACCCATTTGTCCCAAATCTTGTTGAACTTCTGAGGACACCCCCTATGTTTATATAAAAGTTTATGAAATGGGATGACACTATTAATTTCCTTAATCCACAATCCTAAAGTAGGAGGAGTAGGTCTCATCCACCGTCTGGCTATCAATTTACGTGCTATAAACAAGGTTTCCTGGAGAAATATGACAGTGGATTTGGGCATCTCTCCATCCGGATAGACCCCCAGGAGACACTCCTTAGGAGAGAGTTGTAGAGGAGACCCCATTTTGTCATGCAGAAATGTGACTACCTGTTGCCATAGAGTCTGTAATTGGGGACAGCTCCACAGTAGATGAAAGAAGGAAGCATCAGGGTCTCCGCACATAGGACAAGAGGGGACCAAGTCAGGGTGATATTTGGACAGTCTAAGTGGGGTGAGATAAGCCTGGTGTAATATAAAGGTCTGGGTTAGGCGATCCGACAGTTTTGGCGACACTCTGCGGCACGTCTCCAGGGCATCCTCCCATTCCTCATCCTCCATGGCCCCCACACTGCGCTCCCATCGGGTCTTAAGTGCAAAAGCCATAGTGGTCGAAGAAGGTGTGTGGAGCTCAGAGTAGAACATGGAAATGAGGTGACTGGGTTCTGTACTTTTAACAATCTCAAGGGTGGTAATCGATTCCATCTCAGGAGGGCCGTCAGGGAATTGAGATCTATAGGCATGGGAGAGCTGTAAGTATCTGTAGTGCATGGGGCCCTGGAGCGCAAACTGGTCTCGCAGGGTCTCGTAAGACCGTAGACCAGTGGTCGTGGAGATATGGCTAAGGAGAAGAATACCCCTCCCACTCCATACCGACAGGTCAGGGATGGATAGGAACTCACGCAATGTACTATTATGCCACAGAGGGGTAAATGTGTGGAATGGAGGGCACCGAAGCCTGGACGCCACCACCTCCCAGATCCGACAATAGTGATATAGAAGAGATCTGGGGCACAGGGGCTCCGGCGAGCCCCTGACGCCCCTAAGGATAACTAGAAGGGGGTCCCCGAGGGGATGGGCCCACCCAGGGCAGAGCAGGGTCAAGAAGCGCTCTCTATCCGTTTTATCTATGTGAAAGAACTGGGACAACTGAGCTGCCAGATAGTACAGATTAAAATCCGGCAGGGCCAACCCCCCTAGATTTGTAGGATTCTTGAGCTTGCGCCAGGAGATCTTGTGCCGGTTAGTACCCCAAACAAAGGTCTTGAGGAGTGATTCCATCTGCTTAAACAGCCTGAGTGGCAGATAAATAGGAGAGTGCCATACAGCATAGAGAATTTTGGGAAGGAGAACCATTTTAATTAAATTGACTCTACCCATCACTCCCAGAGGTAATTTGGACCATACTTGAATTTTAGCCTTAAGCAGAGGGAACAAGGGTTGAACGTTATCCGGGACATAATCTGCTGAGCTAGCTGTCACTTGAATCCCCAAGTATTTAATGCGGGATACACACTGTAGGGCCGGGTTTGCGGGGGCGATCGCCTGCGGGCTCTCATCAAGTGGAAGAATTTGTGACTTATCCCAGTTTATCTGAAAACCGGAGAATCGTCCGTACCGTTCAATTAAAGAAAGGGCTGTGAGCAGGGATTCTCGAGAGTCCTCCAAATACAACAAAGTGTCATCAGCATACATGCTGATTTTCTCCTCTAGCGGTCCCCTACGTAGGCCACGAATCCCGGGATGTGCTCTAATGGCCATCGCCAGGGGTTCCGCGGCCAGGGCATACAGCAGGGGGGAGAGGGGGCACCCCTGTCGAGTGCCACGGGATAAAGGGAAGGCGGTCGACTGCCAGCCGTTGGCCAGGACCCTAGCTACCGGGGCGCTATATAGAAGTTTGACCCACTTAATAAAATTAGGTCCAAAGCCGTATCGGTCCAGGCAGGTCCATAGGAATGGCCACTCTACCGAGTCGAATGCTTTAGCCGTGTCCAAGGAGACCACCACCCTGCCACCCATTCCGTCGTGTTGTGCCTGGAGATTCATGAACAACCGGCGAAGGTTAAATGAGGTGTTCCTCCCAGGCATGAACCCGGCCTGGTCCGAGTGTATGAGCGAAAGGATCACCTTGTTAAGACGGAGGGATAAAATTTTCGCAAGGATTTTAGTGTCTACTGGGAGCAAAGAGATGGGACGGTAAGACTCTGGGGCGTGCAGGTCTTTGCCCGGCTTGGGAATGAGCACAATTAACGCCTCCCGCATAGAAGGGGGCAGGGCTGCATCTCTGAACAGGGATTGAAACAAAGCCAATAATTTAGGAGAAAGGAGTTCCGAATATTGGGAGAAGAACTCAATCGGGAGGCCGTCTAGGCCGGGGGCCTTAGATCTAGGGAACTTGGACATAGCTGCTGCAATCTCCTCCACAGAAATGGGTGCCTCGAGGGTCGCCAACTGGTCGGATGTCAAAGTGGGAAAGTCAATAGAGTCCAGAAAGTCATGCATGTCAGTGCAGTCAGCAGGGGCCTTAGAGGTGTAAAGTGTACTAAAAAATGATCGGAAACACTGTGTCACCGCAGCAGGATCAGTGATCTCATTACCCAGGTCATCCTTTAAAGTAATAACTACCGGGGGCCTGTCCTCACAATGGACTAAATATGCGAGGAGTTTCCCCGCCCGCTCTCCATGTGCAAACAGATTCTGCTTCTGAAAAAACATCTTAATTTCGCCTTCTCATATTCAAGTTGGGAAAGGACTTTAGAGGTCAATTTATACTGGGATTCATGTGTCGGAGTCGGGTCCGCCATAAAGGCCTGTTCAGCTTCAATTAGATTTGTCGTTGCCCTGGAGATCTCCTCGGCAGCCCGCGCTCTAACCGCTTTGATTTTGGAAATCATAGTGGATCTGGCGAACAGTTTAAATGCCTCCCACACCGCAGCCGGGGAGGCAGTGCCCTCATTATCAGAGAAGAATTGTGTCCAGGTCCCCTCAATGTCGTTCCCATCAGACACCAAGGGGAGCCAGGCGGGATTCAGGCGCCAGGCCGGGGGAGGTCTATTGCAGGGCAAGGACAACAGTATCCAAAAAGGGCAGTGATCAGACAGAGTCCGTGGGGCGAAGCCTGCCGCCAGTAACCTGGGGAGCAGGGTTCGAGACAACAATATCAGATCAATGCGTGACATAGAATGGTGTGCAGCCGAGAAGCAGGAGTACGCACGCTGAGCGGGGTATTTGCTGCGCCAGGAGTCGGCCAAACCAAAGCTCTCCAACAATCGGGAGAACCTGGTCGGGGACGACCCCGGCGGCGCCTGGGAGGCGCCACCGGATCTATCCAGACCCGAGTCCATCACATTGTTAAAGTCGCCCAGCCAGATCACCGGGGCCCCCGGGCATTGTGCCATAAACGCCAATCCCTCCATTATTACCACAGTAGAGTAAGGGGGGGGCACATAGAAAGCCATCAGCAGCATCAATTCCCCATAGACTGACGTTTTGAGAAAAACATATCTACCCATTGGGTCAACCTGAGATCCTAGGAGCTGGAAATGTACCGATTTGGCCACCAGAAGCGCCACACCCCTGGAGTGCGAGCTATATGCTGAGTGCTGCACCCAGCCAACCCAGGGCCGTTTGAGAGACTGTTGTACGCGGCCCTCCAAATGTGTCTCCACCAGAACTATAATGTCAGCCCGGACACGGCGTAAAACATTAAAGACAGCCGTCCGTTTAATCTTATCGCGCATACCCCTGACATTCCACGTCAACAATTTCAATGCGGCCATGGCAGGGGTAATACAGAGCGTGGAGCGGAGGCTCCCAGGATCTCAGGCAATAAGGCCACAGAACTAACAATTCCACGGTCATACACTAGCATTAATAAACGGCAGTAAAAGAGCAGGCAGTTATTACTTGAGGTCAATGTGCATAGAACAGAAACAGTATAGAGATTGTACCAAATATAAACTGTAAACAATGGTAATACCCCAATCCCCCCTCCCTGCCCTGCACCAACCCCAACTTGTGCGGGCATGTTCCCAAACAAGCGCCTCAACCAGAACAGGCCCACATGCGACTGGTAAAGAGCAAAATCAGGAGGCCAGGGACCCCCAGGATAGTCAGCAAAAATACAGCAAAATACAACTAGGATAAGCAAGGGGGCCCGGAGGCCCAGGTCCAACAGAAGTCGCAAGGGGCAACAGGGGAGTTGGGCACAAACACACGCCTGAGCGGGTGTAGGGGGCGAAAACCAACAGGTGTATCGCTGGGTAGCAAAGCCTATGGGCAGGTGGAAATCCATAGGAAGAGAACAGAAAAGTCAGTTCCATCTGTGGAGCTAGGACGCTCCGCCGGTCAAACACATGAGCAGCAGTTCAGGGAAATGAGGGGGGAGGGGGGGGAAGGGGGATGCAAAGTCTTGAGTTCCGCAGGATCTACAAAACCCCCCTCCACCTCTGCAGCAGTGAAAGGCATAGGCAATCAGGGAGAAAGTATCATGAAGTCGCCAGGGCAAGGTGGTCAGGCCCTAGCTTCCAGTCCTTCTAACCAGGAGATGGCGGCTTCCGGATCCTCAAAGAAGTGGGCTCGGTCCTCACCCTCCACTCTAAGATGGGCTGGGTACAACATAGAGTATTTGATATTCTTGATACGCAGCCTGCGTTTGACCTCCAAAAAGCTCTTGCGGCGCCTCTGGACCTCAGCAGAGAAGTCGGGGAAAATCGCTATTTTGTGATTTCCAAATGGAATGTTCCCCTTAACTCTGGCCAGGCGTAATATGGCATCCCTGTCCCGATAGTTCAGGAATTTAGCGATGAATGTGCGGGGGGGTGCACCCTGAGGGGGGGGACGCCCTGAGAGGCGATGTGCACGTTCCACAACAAAAGTGGGTGAGAAGGATTCTCTGCCATATGTCTGAGTGAGCAATTGTTCCAAATAGGATGAGGGGTCTGCACCTTCAGAGCCCTCCGGGAGGCCAATGAAACGCAGGTTACAGCGGCGCAGCCTATTCTCCATGTCATCTTGTTTTTGAAGGATAAGGTGTACTTGTTGCTGCAGCCTGTCTGAGGAGCTTTGCAATGGGGGGAGGGAGTCTTCCACCTCGCTAATTCTGTGTTCAGCCTCACCAACTCTGTCCCTTAGCTTCTGCATATCCTGACGCATCAATGATATATCTACCTTCACCTCCTCGATTTTAGTTGTCAGCATGGTCTGGCAAGTGGCAATCGCTTCCAATACCTTGGATGTAGCAGGGCTCTCAGACTCCTCCACCACGAGCGACGGGCCGGCGCCATCTTGGATCGGGGCCTCCTTCTCCAGCCTCCGGAATGCAGCTAGTTTTGCCGCAGCTTCAGAGCCTTTCTTCGGCGGAGACATGCGGAGGTCGGTGCCGCGGGTGTGTGGGAGGTGAAGGGAGGATTATCGTGCCCGGAGGGCTGCAGGATTAGCGGTAAAGGATATCGGTCCGGCGGAGCTCCTCTCACACACGTCCTCTTACATGCTGCGCCAGGCCACGCCCCCCGCTCAAGGTATTTTACCTTCATGCAGTCTATGCATAAAGGTAAAAAACCTTCTCTGTGCACCAGCCCCGCCAACACTTACCTGACCCCCTTGTCGATCCATCAGTGTGCACAAGTGTCTCGGCTCTACGGGGAACTCTCAGTCCTCATTGACTGAGGCAGCTGTCAATCACAGTTAGCCAATTAGCAGGGAGAAGGGGCGGGACCAAGCCGTGGCTCTGTGTGTGAGTAGACTTGCATAGAAGCGGCTTTGGAGTCCCCATAGCAAGGTGCTTACTCTGGAGGCACTCGGCAGCAGGGAGGGGCCAGGAGTGCCAACGGGGGGGGACCCAAGAAAAGGAGGATCCGGGCTGCTCTTTGCAAAACCACTGCACAGAGCAGGTTAGTATAACATCTTTGTTATTTAAAAAAAAAAAAAACTGGAGACTTTAATATAACTTTGAGTACCGGTTCACACTTGTGCGATGCGGGAAGGCTGTGAATTCGCAGCCTGTTCCCGCATCGCAAACGCACATCTGGCAGTTCACACTACCATATGTGATACGCAGGGGGTGTCAATTAAATGTTAACGACACCCCCAGTTTGATCGCATATCGCAGTGCGATCTGACAGTTCACACAGGATCGGATCGCACAAGTGTGAACCACTGTGCGATCCGATCCTGATGCGGCTGGAAAAAAGGGTCCTGTGCGTCTTTTGTGCGGGTGCAGTGCGAATTTCAGCCATACAAAGTGTATGGCTGAATTCGCATTCGCGCATCCGATTGCATGTAATGAAGGAGCAATGCGCTCCGATTACATGCGATCGCCGCACTCGCAAGAGTGTGAACCGGCCCTAAGGGGTTCCCTTATGGTAGAAAGGTTGAAGGTTGTGTCTTTGTGGTGATCTTTGAGAATGAATAACTTCACAGTTCATGCAGCTAAAGAGGTCAGGGGTGGATTGTTTTAAAGCTATTTTACTGCTTGTTAAGAATATGCAAATGTATTTTTTTCCAAAATAAATGTTTTGTGTCCATAGTCTACAATTGCACTTTAGGACTGCAGTCACACCTATGTGCAGTGCATTTGTAATTAATTTATATATGTTACCATTCATCCTTTAAAAGGTGCATTTTCACTAAAGATGTAGCAAACACCATTTTGTTTTTAATACAGTGCAGCACAACACAGAGGTGTGAATGCTTTCTAAAAAAATCAAAAACTTGAATATAAAACACAGAGGGTGGGAGGTTTTTTTAAAACTTAAACAGCCAGAATCTGGAACAGTTCTGCATGGCAACCAATCAGAGTCTTGCTTTTATTTTAAAACCTTAAAGTGGAACTAATCCCATCGATTTAATCGTTAAAACAGTAACTGTCTCAGTTGCTTGAACTTTCAACGCAACTTTCAAGTCAACAAATGGCTTGTGTCCTTAATGATTACACGTGCAACACTATGGCAATGCGGTCAAATAGAGACTAAGATGGCAGCTTCTTTGGCTTTATAGGATAGAAGGGTTTTGTTCTATTTTCATCTTGTTCAGTTAAAGCAGAACAGCCAGATTGGTTGCCATGAACAGATTCTGTCTGCTCCAGTTTTAATAAATTCCCTGCATTGTGTGTTTGGTTATCTGTGCCTGCCCTGCTTTAATTTCAATAAACCTTTCCCACCCACCATGGTGTCATTCCCTTTAACTGGCGTTGTACGCTAAGAGAGCGGGAAGGTATGCTTAATCATGTGACCACTGTGATTGGCTGTCCAGATCCCTATCATTACTACAGATTTATTGCTGTCTTTGAGATCAGTGAAAACACTCTCAGCACAGAAACCTCTGCTGTCCATGGATGAACATATGTCATTTACATGGGCGTCAGGAGTTTAAGATAGTTGAAGACAGGCTCTGTATGTACATAAGCATTTACATCTATGCCCATGTCATGCTGATGTGCAGGAAAAGAAGCCACACACAATGTGATTTTTTTTTTCTTCACATTTTTAGCCCAGGTTCACACTGAGGCCGATTAAAAATCGTGCCAGTTCGGCGAGTGCAAGTCTCGCATTTTCAGTATGACTTTGGGGGCGATTTCACAGACATCTGTGCGGGTTCCTGCACAGATGTCTATTGAAATCGCTCCCCAAAGTTGCCAAAAGTAGTACAGAAACTACTTTTGGGAATCTGTGTGGCGCCGCAAAGTCAGCGTTGCACCGATTCGGATGATGCCATTGCTGGCAGTTGGCTCCAATTTGACATGTCAAATTGTATGTCAAAACAAACTAATGTGAACATGGGCTTTTTATCAACTTAAAACCTGCAGTGTGTAAACAGAACAAAAATGTAAATCAAATCAATATTTGGTGTGACTACCCTTTGGCTTCAAACCAGCATTAATTCTTACATTTGTACACTTGCACAAAGTCAGGGGTTTTGTAGGATTAGGGCTAGGTGTATGATTAACCAATTATACCAAGCAGGTGCTAATGATCATCAGTTTCATATGTAGGTTGAAACATAGTCATTAACTGAAACAGAAACAGCTGTGTAAGAGGCTTAAAACGAAGTGAAGAACAGCCAAATTCTGCTATGAAGGTGAGGCTGTGGAAGATCACACCATGGTAAGGCTGAGCACACAAGGTAGTTGTACTGCATCAACAGGGTCTCCCTAAGGGAAAGATTTCAAATCAGATTGGGGTTTCAAGATGTGCTCTTCAAGCTCTTTTGAAGAAGCACAAAGAAGCAGGCAACGTTGAGGACCGTAGATACAGTGGTTGGCCAAAGAAACAATGCAGCAGATCAAAGACACCTACTTCCCTTCGACATCAGAAGATGTCTAGCAGTGTCATGGGATTGTAGGCTGCAATCAAAACAATATTTGCTTATCTATAAATAAAGAGACCAGACAAAATTCATGTGGTATTAAAATGGCCGCAGCACCTTTATTGGTAAATAATAAATCAATTATTATTAATAAGGATTTCTATAGCGCCAGCAATTTACGCAGCGCTTTACAATATTAGAGGGAGACAGTACATATACAATACAATAAAATACATGAGGATTTAGAGGGCCCTGCTCAGAAGAGCTTACAATCTAATGGGGTAGGGCAGGTGTTACAAGAGGTAAGAGTAGGGAATGAGCTGATGGCAGATTAGTTGGCAGTGTGATAGGCTTCCCTGAAGAGATGAGTTTTCAGGGATCGCCTGAAAGCAGCTAGAGTAGGAGATAGCCGTACAGGTTGAGGTAGAGCATTCCAGAGGATGGGAGAGGCCCTGTAGAAATCCTGGAGACGAGCATGAGAGGAGGAGACAAGGGAGCTTGAGAGTAGGAGGTCTTGAGAGGAGTGGAGAGGACAATTTGGGTGATATTTGGAGACAAGATTGGTGATGTAGCTCGGGGCAGAGTTGTGAATGGCTTTGTATGTAGTGGTTAGTATTTTGAATTTGGGCAATCGGGAGCCAGTGTAGGGATTGGCATAGAGGGGAGGCAGATGCTGAGCGGTTGGTAAGGTGGATAAGCCTAGCAGCAGCGTTCATGATAGACTGAAGAGGGGATAGCCTATGAAGTGGTAGGCCTATGAGAAGGGAGTTGCAATAGTCGAGGCGATAAATAACTAGGGAGTGAATGAGTAGCTTGGTGGTTTCAGTTGTTAAAAAGGGGCGAATTGTAGAGATTTTGTGGAGATGAAGTCTACAAGCTTTTGACAATGATTGGATTTGGAGCTGAAAGCACAGTTCAGAGTCCAGGATTACACCTAGTATGGCATGAGGGGAGGGATTGATGGTTGCATAACTAATTTTGATAGAAAAGTCATGGAGGGGGGCATGGGTGGGAGGGAATATTACCAGCTCCATTTTAGAGAGATTTAGTTTGATAAAGTGGTGCTACATCCATGTTGATATGTCAGTAAGTAAGTTAGCAATGCGAGAGGAGACTGAAGGAGTGAGGTGAGGAGTAGACAGATAGATTTGAGTGTCATCAGTGTATAGATGGTATTGGATGCCGTGGACGTTTATCAAGTGACCAAGGGAGGCGGTGTAGATAGAGGAGGGGTCCAAGAACAGAGCCTTGGGGAACCCCCACAGAAAGGGGCAATGGGGAGGAGGAGGTAGAGTTGTGGGTAACACTGAAGGAGCGCTGTGATAGGTAGGAGGAGAACCAAGATAGAGCAGAATCTTGGAGGCCAAGGGAACAGAGTTTATTAAGAAGGAGCGGGTGGTCAACAGTATCAAAGGCCGCACTCTTGAAGAGTGCTACTGTATAGAATAAATCCTATGAACATACCTGTCTGTGGTGACAGTGCGTGTTTCAGACGATTATTCTAAAATCATAATTGGTATTTCTAAAATTACGAGCGTCCTCTGGGCTCCTAACGTAGAGGTGGTGGCAGTGAAAGGGTTAATTGCTTAATTAGCCCGGTGGCAATCGCTCTCAGCCTGCTGGCATCTAGATAGTGGTCCCGCAAGCTGGAAAATCTTTGTGCAGGGTGCAGCTGAGAGTGGCATTGTTACGCAAGTGACGGCAGGGTGTGAGATTGGCTGGTCCTTGGTCACGACTTAGTGAGAAGGGCAGGGATCTGATACCCGCCACCGTCACAAAATAAATATTTTATTGACATAAATTCATAAATAAATAAATATAGATATATATAAATATCAAACTCATTAAACTTTATAAAAAATCTCCAAACTTAAAAATTGCGCTCAGTCATAAAAAACTTGAGCGCTCATCAAAGAAATACAACAAATCCCACCTTGATACAAGGGTGGCAAAACCACATAAAGGTGCCTGCGACAGGGAGGGGGAACTCACCGCACTGCTTAGGACACACTGAGGCAAGACGAGCCGCGCAGCTTCTTTTATAGCCCTAGCCATGTGACGCTTGGCACGTGTCACACGTTACTCCTGCCCGAATTACACGTAACTTTCCCGCCTAAACTTCTTCGAATTCCCGCCCAATCTCTGACTATCCTCTATTTTAAACTATTCACTAGTTTCCCGCCTAAATTAAGAATAGCTAAAACTACGCGCCCGTAGCATTGAAAGGCGGCGAACTTAAATAAATGAATTTTCTTGTTTCTCCTCAGCCACAAGCCCATGTTGTGGGCATCATTATAACGTGCCCACACTACATCAGCTCAGAACTGGCATAAACCAGTGGGACCCAGGTACACCTATTTACTGTCTAGGGATGCCTGGCCAGAAATGGTCTGCATAAAAGAATTGTGGCCAAAAAGCCATACCTCTGATGTGAAAACAAGGCTAAGCAAGCAACTCAACTATGCAGGAAAACATAGGAAGTGGGGTGCAGAAAAATGGCAGCAGATGGTCTGAGAAGTCAAAATGAAAAATATTTGGCTGTATCAGGAGGCAGTTTGTTTGCAAAGGGCATTAGAGCGGTACAATAATGAGTGTCTGCAACAGTGAAGCATTGTGGAGGTTCCTTGCAAATTTGTGGCTGATTTTCTCCAAATTGAGTTGGAGATTTGGTCAGGTTCCATGGTATCCTCAATGCTGATAAATACAGGCAGATACTTATCCATTATGCCATAACATCAGGGAGGCGTTTGATTGGCATGGAATTTATTCTGCAAGAAAATGACCTAAGCCAATGTCCTTAAGAAGTATCTTCAGTGTAAAGAATAGCAAGGATTTCTGGAAGTGATGGTTTAGCCCCCACAGAACCCTGATCTCAACATCGAGTCTAGGATTACATGAAGAGACAGAAGGATTTGAGGCAGCCTACATCCACAGAAGATCTGTGTTCAGTTGTCCAATATGGTTTAAAACAACCTACCTGCCAAGTGCTTTAAAAAACTGTGTGCAAGTGTAAAATAATTGATGCTGTTTTGAAGGCAAAGTGTGGTCGCATCAAATATATATATATTTTTTTTACTCATTTGTTAATTGATAAGAAACTATTAGTACTTCTTTTTGTGAAAGCATTCTTAATTGACAGCATTTTTTCACACCTGCCTAATACTTTTAATACTGTATGACTGTTGGAGGCTTGATGTCCACATAAAGTTTTCTCATAGTGTTTCTGAAATTAAATTGGGTTATGTTGCATTACCAGAGTGGATTTAAGTGGTGCTTGGAAATTACTTTTTTACTGTAATACAGGTGCTCTAAAGTTTCACATTACTATAATTTAACTAATTCACAGAATGCTTCTGCAGCTTTGAAAATGTAAGAGGTTCGGTACTTGGCATGACTTTTGTATTGTAAGGTGTCTCTTGGGATCCTACAGTAATCCTGGTTTAGTACAGATCCTAGTTTAAGAGAATTTACAGTGTGCACATGTTTGTATGAATGTTATTTGTCCTAAAAGTATTGTTTAAATTTGGCTGCTATTTAACATGAGCATTACTTAAAAGGCTTTTCTGTAGTAGAATTTACATGTGGAAGAACTGAAGCTACACACAGAGATCATATTTTTTACTTGGAGTGAATAGCATTTTTGCATTTATATTTATTTTTCTTTATTATGGTCAAAAATGTATTCAGATATCTATGAATTATGTAAAACATCTTAAAGCGGACCTATAGCCTCCCAAGCACGATCCCTCCTGCCCTCCTCTGCAGGAGTAGGATATTTTTTTTTTTAATTTTGTTGACCTCCCCCTTTTTTAATTTTTTATTAAAGCAGTTGTAAAGGCAGACGGTTATTTTTTTTATCTTCATGCATTCTATGCGTGAAGATAAAAAGCCTTCTGTTTGTAGCAGCCGCCCCAGCACCCCCTAATACTTATCTGAGCCCCCTCTCTATCCAGCGATTTCTACTAGTCCCTTGGCCTTCTGGGATTTTCCCTCCTGATTGGCTGAGACACAGCAGTAGCGCCATTGGCTCCAGCTGCTGTCATATAAAGTCAGATAGCCAATCAGGAGAGAGGGGGCGGGGCCAGACGGCAGCTCCATGTCTGATCGGACACACAGAGCTGCAGCTCTGCTTGGATGCCCCCATAGAAAGCTGCCTGCTGTGGGGGCACTCGACTGGAGGGAGGGGCCAGGAGCAGCGAAGAGGGACACAAGAAGAGGAGGATCCAGACTACTCTGTGCAAAACCACTGCACAGAGGAGGTAAGTATAACCTGTTTGTTTTTTGTTTTTTTAAAAAAGAGAATTTCCTGCCCATGCACGTCACTTGCCTTAGGCAAATGACACGCACACTGTCTGCGTTTTCTCCTGGTATATGTATGTCACATATCCCAGGAGGCATAGTCTTTCAGGAAAGGAGGGGACAGGCCTGGGAGAGTGTCATCGGGAAGTGTGCCAGCTGAATCTGGAACAGCCGGCAGCCTAGCAATGACATCACAGGGAAACATAGCAGCATGAGACCGAGCGATGCCCGAAGAGAAGAAGCTTTAAGCTGAAAAGCGCTGGATCCGCTGGGTGGGTGAGTATCAAAAGTTAGCAGAACCAGGTAGATGAGGCTTAAAAAAAAAATAAAAATTAATGTTTACTGATCCAGCCACAAGTTGGAATACTAGTATCCTTTAAATGTTAACCTGTCTGTTCTTAGCTGCTTTGTTTAAAAAACAAATCCTGATTACAGATTTTATTGGCTCCTAGCTCAGTTAGTCAGACAGTTAAATAACCCCCCTTGCATTTCAGTCTGAAAGGAAACGGCTTATTCTTTAGAAAGTCTATCATGATCTGTGAATCCCAGGTCACAGGAACATCTTACAATGCATATTAATTTGTAAAATAAGGATAGGCCAGTAACCAATGTAGCGTCCCTTTAATCACAATGCAGTGTTGCCCAGCTACCAGCCATAAATCCCTTTTAGCTGTTTTCTGGTAGTGCCTCTTTTGTTGTTTTGTTTATAAATGTTGCCCAATATAATGGTATTTTTACTAACCTGGATATGGTCTTTTTATCTACCTAGATATGGGATAAAAATACTTTGGAGTGTAAACGAGTGCTGACGGGACATACAGGGTCGGTTTTGTGTCTCCAATATGACGAGCGAGTTATCATTACTGGCTCTTCTGACTCCACAGTCAGGTATGTATTCCTGGAAGAGTCGGGTACGTCTGATAATATAGGTTCAACCATCAATAGCCCAGTTGTGGTGCTGTCTTCAGGTGGGTGGGAAAATTGTGCTGTTTCTTATGTTTTGGAATGTGATTATAAAAAAATGGAAAACATTAGTATCAAATTGGTAAGTACTTTTAAGTGTTTTATATTCTCAGCAGTAAAGATTCAACATTAGATGTCATACATTTTTTTTTGTTATGGATGCTGGGACCACTACTAGAGGCCATAACACTGCATTTGCATTTCATAATCTAACAACATCAACAGTAGAATATACAGTAGATATTTGTGCAAGGCTTTCCTAAGGGGTTAACTGGACCAGACATCAAGATAGCTAAGCTCCAAAATTTGTCTTCTCTGACATTGGCAGGTTCTTCCCATAAGAGGGGAAAGATTTCAATAGATATTTTTTTACTAGATAAATACCCAAAATAAAAGCCCTTCAAACTAATTGTTTGAATCCATATTTGCTATAGACTTCTGTGGGCAGACTTTAAAAATGGCAGACTTTATGGCGAAAACCAAGGTAGTGTAGCCAGCAGAGAACAAAAGAGAGTTGTCTTAGAGGGTAGTGTAGTCAAAGGCTATACCCAGTAGAGTAGGGTTCCACAGGGTGTGGTCCATAAGCCACTTAATAGCCCTCAGCCTCCAAGGATGTTATCCGCTGCAGCATCTGAATTGTTCCTGCCTTGTATGTCATAACACCAATCAAGGGCTATGCTGCTTCTTTTTTTTTTTTTTTTTTTCATACTTCGGGTTATTCACCAAGACTTATTATGTTTCATTGTGACTCATGAGCAGAGACAGGTTGATGACTTCAGGTCTACAGGAATCTGAAATCATGGCACAGGCCACGGGGATCCTAAAACTGTGGGCATAGATCACAGACCTCTATAAATCCTCATAGATGTGATCAGGATAATTACACTTACCTTTTCAGCCTATTTAAACTGGGATTGTGCCTGTGGTCGCCATGGGTGCCATGGCATCCTGATGGAGAAAGGCTGTCACATGAGACCAAGATCCTTGATCCTGTATGTGACATTATATATATATATATATATATATATATATATATAATATGTGTGTTTATATGCACATGTATGTACATTACTTTTAACCACTTCTGGACTGGAAAGTCTTACCCCCTTATTGACCAGGCCATTTTTTGCGATACGGCACTGCGTTACTTTAACTGACAATTGCGCAGTCGTGCGATGATGTACCCAAATAAATATTATGTCCTATATTATAGAACTTTCTTTTGGTGGTATTTGATCACCTCTGCAGTTTTTATTGTTTGTGTTGGAAACCAAAAGAGACAATTTTTTGAAAAAAAAAATATTTTTTTTACTTTCTGCTATAAAACACAGCCAATAAAAAAAAAAAAAAATTGAAAAATATTTTTTTTTTTTAGCAATTAAGGCCAATAGGTTTTCTGCTACACATTTTTGGTAAAAAAAAAAAAAAAAAATCACAATAAGTGTATATTGATTGGTTTGCGCAGTTATAGAGTCTACAAACAATGCAGTATTTTTATGGAATTTTTACTTCTTTTTTTTTTTTACTAGTGATGGCGGCGATCAGCGTTTTTTAGCGGGATTGCAACGGACAAATCCGACTTCTGACGCTTTTGACACTTTTTGAGACCAGTGACACTAAAACAGTAATTAGTGCTAAAAAAAAAATGACACTGGCAGGGAAGGTGTTATCAGGGGCAATCAAAGGGTTAAGTTTGTCCCTAGGGGGTGCTTACTAAATGTGGGGGGTTACACTGATTGGGGGGAAGACAGAGATCCGGGTTCCTGCTTAGCAGGAACGCAAGATCTCCATCTTGTCCCCTTGCAGAACGGCGATCTGCCTCTCCCGGGGATGATCGTGGGTGTCCGGCAGACATTAGGTCCGCAGGACCCACTGATTGATATCCCCGCTAGCCAATCACAGCGAGATGGCGCCATCTAGTGGCTATTGAACGATGTACAGGCAAGTTGTTTCGTGCAATAGCACCACTTTGCACGCAGAATACACTGTACACCCTCAGCTCCTGCCTCTACAGCTAAAGGGGGAGCAGTTGGGGGTGGTAAAAACGCAGCTCAAGCCTGTGGTTTTACTGCCCTCCAACCTCCCCTATGAACAAGCTCTTGGTTCATATCTGTGTGGCTGCGTGCTGCGTTTAAGTCAGCACATTCATTTCAATGGGCTGCCCCACAGAAACACAGGGAAAGAATTCCCTTTTTCTCTATCGTTCATTGACAGACGCAGCTCCATATCTTCTTAGACCATTGGGTTATGCTCCTCCTCCTATCGGGAATAGGACACTAGGCAGGAAAAAGCTTTACCACGCCTATGGGGCTGTCCCTGTAGGCATAACCCCACACACTCTGCTACATCTCTTAGTTTGTTTCTGCCTAGTTTAGGAGTAGGACCTAGTTCCCTGCTGGGACTTCGGTCTTAGCTATTTAAAAGGGACATTTTTGGTTTGTAATTTTTATTTACTAGTTTAGAGTTCCTGGAGAACTACAAGCAACAGCCGGCTGGGTTTTGGACTGGATCATCTAGATCCTTAGGGTCTCCCAGCCTGGCCAGCGAGCGTGAGCAGGTTATAGTCCAGCACTAGGCCTCGCCACAACAGAGCCCCGATGGATGGGGAAGAGCCTGCGAGTGGACCATCTCGCTGGGACATGACGACCTGGAACACCCTGAGTCGCAGTGTACCCCCTGGCGGGCACCCCGGTGGGAGGTGGTCTGTTTGGAGTGGCGCCGACCTGGTACCATAGTATGGTGAGTAATGCTGTCCTCCCAATCCTCTGGCTGTCTTGGGCTGGATGTGGGCCCCCTCCTCGGAATAGTCAAACGCTCAGGAGATCCCTCGGTCCCCTTGGCCTCTCGGACATATCAGCCCCCCCCCCCAGTTTCCCCCCCCCCCTTCACCAGTGGGTTCCCACCTTGGGTGGCGGTAATATTACGGCCGCTGCAGCGTTCCTGTGAGGGGGGGGGGTTAATGTCCTGGTGGGGTCTTTTGTTAAGGACTTTCCGATGCCACATGTCTGGCGCGCTTTGGGGGCCGACATTTTACTGTAGATTTGTGCTCATTATTTTCTGTTGACAATGTATGGGCAACCATTTTCTGTTAGTTCCCCATAGGAATGCATAGGGCGGCCATTTTCTTGTTGTCCAGATCGCTGGACAGGCAGCAAGCATGGCATATTTGATCCAGCAATGACCCAGGCATTTTTTTCTATTTTATTTCTTGTGTCAGATTGTTTTTACTTTCGGTTTCACAGAACGTTCCAGCAAGCATCCTGAGCAGTTGGGTAATGTTTTTGGGGTCCCCTGTGGGTTATTCTTTCTCATTCTGTCAGATTGTACTGGATTGGGATTTGTGATACCGCTAGTGCGGAGGTGGGATCGCGATTTTGCGATCTTTTTAAAGTGACACTGCGTTATTTTAATTCAGTGAAAAATGGAGTCCCAGGACAATGTTTCACCTACAGACCCCCCCCCCCCTCAGTGCAGCTGCGGGACCCTCTGGGTCACAGTCTCTGCTTTTACAGCAGTCTTGGAAAGCCTAGTGTCCAAGGTAGATTTTGTGTTTAAGCGTATTGATAGCCGCAAACGTCCGCTGCCTTCACCTCCATCTGTGGTGTCCTTAGATTCTGCCCCAGATATGGCCGCCACGGACGATCCCCATCCGGATGGATCAGTGTCCTCACATTCTGATGGTGAAAAGGACCTGTCTTTAGCCGCTGTACGGGAATGCACATTGGTGGAAGCACTCAGTTTCCGTGCAAAGAACTTTAAAAATGGCAGATGAATCTACAACGTCAGGTATGCAGGTGTCCTTTGGCTCCCGCAAAGGTCAGAAGTCAGGCAAGGTGTTTCCTTGTCTGGAGCTTTTTGACAATATTGTTAATGAACAATGGCGGCGCATCAAGCACATGCTAGTGGTGCCCAAACGCCATTATCCCTTTGCGGAGGCGGTTTCCACTCGATGGACCGTGCCACCAAAGGTGGATCACCCAGATCCAGATTGAATAAATCTACTGTGGTTCCGCTGGAGGAATCCCCGGCATTTACAGACCCCATGGATAGACGAGTGGAGTCTCTGTCCCGCCATCTACACGTGTTGGCGGGTTCCAACCTTTTTGAACGTTCTAGTGTCACAGACGTCACTGAATGGGTGAAGTTAATTAAGGGGAAGTTAGAATCTGAACAGCTCCCCCTGGCTATGATTGAACTCCTGGACCAGATGACCCAAGCCCTTGTGTTCATGTGTGATGCGTCCTTGGATGCGGCCCCCCTAGTGGCCAGGGTGTCTGCAGTTGGGGTTGCCATTAGACGCATGGTGTGGTTTGAAGAGCTGGTCAGCGGATCAGGCTTCCAAGAAGGCCTTGACAGATCTTCTCTTTATGGGAGAGAGGTTGTTTGGATCCTCTCTGGATGAATTGACAAAAGGTCTTACGGGTAGGAAGAGTACACTTCCCCCTCAATCCTCTAAGGGCCAGGCACCACGTCCTAGACGGGGGCCTTCCTTTACTGCTCAAAGGTGGCTTTTTCGTACCTCCGGGTCGCAAGAAAAAGGCAAGCCGTTCAGGTCTTCTAGGGGTTCCAAGAAGCCATGGTCAGGTAAATCAAAGACCGGCCAATCCGGTTCTGCAGACAAATCCTCATCTGCATGAAGGGGCGCCCTCACCCCGCTTCTTCGTGGGGGAATGTCTTTGCTTCTTTGCGGAACCATGGACTTCCTTGATTCAGGACAAATGGGTTCACGAACTGATCCGATCAGGGTACAAGATCGAATTCCCGTCTCGATCGTCGGACAGGTTTTTCCCATCCAATCTTCATCTATCTCCAGACCGGTTAAGGGATCTACGAGAGGCGGTACAAGATCTGCTTGCACAAAGAGTGATTGTACCGGTTTCCTCTCGGGAACGCTTTCAAGGGTTTTATTCAAACCTGTTTACTGTGCCCAGAAAAGAGGGCAAGGTGCGTCCAATCCTTGATCTCAAGGCTCTTTACAGCTTTGTGCTGGTAGAGAAGTTTCGGATGGAATCCATCTGCACGGTAGTGGCGTCCTTACACCAGGGAGACTTCTTGGCCTCCATAAACATCAAGGACACATATCCACACATCCTTATCTACTCTGGGCATCAGCGGTTTCTTCGCTTTGCCGTAGCAGAGGAGCATTATCAATTTGTGGCATTACCCTTTGGTCTCGCCTCCGCCCCCAGGGTTTTTACCAAGGTACTGGCCCCGGTGTTGGCGTTGCTGCTCCAACGGGGGATTGTGGTACTTTGGTATCTGGGCGATCTTCTATTGAGAGCGGACTCTCATTCAGCCCTGTTGGGCGATCTGTCGATCACTTTCAGAACCCTGCAAGAGTTCAGGTGGAATATCAATTTCAAGAAATCTGCCCTGATACTTTCATTGAGACTGGATTATCTGGGCCTGACTCTAGATTCTGTTTTGACGAGGGTCTTTCTTCCCCTGGACAAGCTGCAGAAGTTGCAGGGGGCAATTGGGTTGCTATTGGCAAACAATCTGTCCTGTCTGCGGATTTGCACGCAAGTCTTGGGTCTGATGGTATTAATCTTCGAGGCTGTTCCATTTGCTCAGTTCCACACGAGACATTTACAAAGGGAGATTCTTGTAAAATGGAACAAGGACCTGAAGTCCTTGGACAATTTTTGATTTGGTTGAGCCACAACACAAAGTCTGCTCTGTTGTGGTGGCATCAGTCGCCAGCACTATGCCTGGACAAGTCTTTCCTGCCGTTGTTTTGGACAGTGGTGACCACGGACGCCAGTCTGTCAGGCTGGGATGGGGTGCTGGGAAAGCTCTGTGCCCAGGGAACCTGAACAGTGGAAGAGTTGAAACTACCGATCAATGTTTTAGAGCACAAAACAATAAAGCTTTGTCTGAGCCAATGGACGACGACTCTGCGAGAGTCTGGTTCGGATTCAATTGGACAGTGCCACAGCTGTGGCTTACATCAATTATCAGGGGGGCACCAAGAGTGTCTTGGCGACCAGGGAGGTGGCGGAGATTCTGGTTTGGGCGGAAAAGTTTTTTCCAGCCCTCTCTGCTGTACACATCCCAGGTGTGGCAAAGTGGCAAGCGGATTACCTGAGTCTTCAGGTGTTGGATCAAGGGCAATGGTCCCTACACCCGGAGGGGTTTCATCTCCTGTGTGTCCAGTGGGGGACTCCTGAGGTCGATCTGTTTTGCTTTTCGTCTCAACAGAAAGGTTCAGAGGTTCATAGCTATGTCTCAGGATCCTCTAGCCGACACCACAGACGCACTGGTGGCTCCTTGTGGTCGGTATCGGCTGATTTATGCCTTTCCTCCGCTGAAACTACTGCTGAGGCTTCTATGCAGGATAGCGGTGGAAGGGATTCCGGTCGTTCTGATGGCCCCAGACTTGCCTCGCCAGTCTTGGTATGCAGACCCGGTAAAGTTGGTTGCCAGTGCTCCTTGGAGACGTCCTCTCAGGGAGGATCTGCTGTCTCAAGGGCCCATCTTCCATCCTGCTTTACAGTCGCTGGCTTTAACGGCATGGCTGTTGAAAGCCAGGTGTTGAAAGATAGGGGTCTTTCTGACTCTGATTCCTACACTATTGAAGGCCAGGAAGTCAACTTCCAGGAAGATCTATCATCGTACGTGGAAATCGTACATTTTATGGTGTGAATTATTGAAGGTGCACCCTCGCTGGTTTTCAGTGGCTAAGGTTTGACCTTTCTGCAAGAAGGGGTTGAACAGCGGTTGGCTTTGGGCACTATCAAGGGCCAAGTATCGGCTTTGGTTATATATTTCCAACGCCCGTTAGCTACGCATGCCTTGATTCGCACTTTCATTCAGGGAGTACTCCATATGACTCCCCCGAGACGATCCCCGCTACCGCCGTGGGGTCTGAATTTGGTATTATCTGTTCTTCAAAAGCATCCTTTTGAGAACATTTGGGAAATTTCTCTGCTTTCATTGTCTCAGAAGGTTGCCTTTTTGATGGCTATCACTTCTACCCGCAGAGTGTCTGAATTGGTGGCGTTGTCCTGCTGCTCACCTTATTTGGTGGTCCACCAAGATAAGGTGGTACTCCGACTTAATCAGTCTTTTCTTGCTAAGGTGGTTCCTGATTTTTATTTGAATGAAGACATTGTGCTGCCTTCACTTTGTCCCAAGCCCAAGCATCCTAAGGAAATTGCCTTGCATTCTTTTGGTGTGGTCCAGGCGATTAGGGTTTACCTGGCGGCCACTGAGTCTTTCTGAAAATCAAATTCTCTTTTTGTCCTTACTGAGGAACCTCGTAAATGATTGGCTGCGTCTGCTACGACCATATCCAGATGGATCAGGCAGACGGTTGTTCAGGCTTATTTACTGAAGGGTCAGGTTCCTCCTTTCCCTGTGAAGGCGCATTCTACTAGGGCGCTGAGTGCCTCTTGTGCTTTTTGCCATCAGGCGTTAGTGATGTAAGTTTGCAAGGCGGCAACTTGGTCGTCTGCATACGTTCACAAAATTCTATAAAGTAGATGTGTTTGCATCTTCGGATGCCTCTTTTGGCCGCAAGGTTTTGCAGGCTGCTGTTTAAAAGAGAACCTTATTGTTTGTTCTCTTTGAAGGTCTATGTTTTTCTAGGTGAGCTCCATTCTACCTGGTTGGCTAATTTTAGCCTTTGGGGAATTACGTTCTTTGCCTTTGTTTTTCCTACATGTACTGCTTTGGGACGTCCCAATGATCTAAGAAGATATGGAGCTGCATCTGTCAATGAACGATAGAGAAAGCTGGATTTTTGTACTTACCGTAAAAACCTTTTCTCTGAAGTACATTGACAGACGCAGCATCCACCCCTCTACTTGTGAGTGAATTGGGGTTTTGTCTTCTAAATAATGTTAGCAGTGAAACCAAGTGCTGTAGCAGAGTGTTTGGGGTTATGCCTACAGGGACAGCCCCATAGGCGTGGTTAAGCTTTTTCCTGCCTACTGTCCTATTTCTGATGGGAGGAGCATAACCCAATGGTCTAAGAAGATATGGAGCTGCGTCTGTCAATGAACTTTAGAGAAAAGGATTTTACGGTAAGTACAAAAATCCATTTTTTTTTTCTTAACCGCACTGAAAATTTAATGACACCCCTGCATGTCTGCTAAAAAGCAGTGCATTTGTCTGCCTGTCAGGAACGCGCACAATTTTGCACATATTCTGCGACACGCAGTAATGTTAACCAAGACTGGAGTGCCTCGAGACTGAAAATACTTTTCTAGGGATCCTTAGCTGGACAAAAGTTGAAGAACACTGCTCTTGTATGTAAAATCATTATATTAAGCTTCAGAATATTTTTTTTGAAATCGCAAAAAATCTGCATAGAATCCCTTTATGTATAAAAAAATTCATGCTTTCATACATGTAATCCATTAAAAAAAAAAAAAAAAACGAACAAAAGCTTCTGGCTTTTTATTTTTTTTATTTTTTTAACGGTTCTATGTTTTCACAAGGTAATAGCTTTTATTAGCAAAGGATTTATTAAATTACATGTCATTTCTTTGCTGTATTTGACCATTTGGGTGGAATAATTGTGTATGTCATGTGTCCTTCCCCTGGGCAGCGTGGGGTCTTTTTTCAGTAATTAGTCTTTTTACATTCTTTCCTTATCCTTTTGCAATGAGTTTAAGGAGATGAGAGCCTATGTAATAAAAAGCAGTAAGGTGGAAGAGGCATTGTGAGTTTCCCTGTAGTTTCTAGCTGTTTGTTTACGGAAGATGCAGCGTGAGACTTTTAATGGTAATGGCAGCAATAAACGTATGGAGACAGCGTTTTGTATTCCAGTTCTTTTACAGATATTTTAAAGTGGCAGGAAAATGAATATTAATGACCAATAATTAAATTGAGAATATTCCTATTTTTAAAGTGTATGTCAAGACAGAAAAAAAAAAAAAAAAAACTGATGTGCTGGGAATATGGTGTACCCCTAGGTTCCTCTTTGACATGACAGCACAGCTCTGAATTTTAATCAGACCTGCCTACTTCATTTCTTATGGACTCTCCTTCACCCATCCTTCTCTCTCCTCGTAAAGTTTCAAGCCCACAAGATTTCTGGAAAAATCAACAGGTACCATTTGCACTTATCAAACCGGTTAAAAAAAAATAAAATAAAAAACCTTTCAAGAGTGCAAAAAGTTCATTCATAAGGTTTATATACACATTAAGGGTACATTTTTCTACTATATATATAAATATATATATATATATATATATATATATATATATATATATATACACACACACACAGTGCCTTGCGAAAGTATTCGTCCCCCTTGAACTTTGCGACCTTTTGCCACATTTCAGGCTTCAAACCTAAAGATATAAAACTGTAATTTTTTTTGAAGAATCAACAACAAGTGGGACACAATCATGAAGTGGAACAAAATTTATTGGATATTTCAAACTTTAACAAATAAAAAGCTGAAAAATTGGGCGTGCAAATTTATTCAGCCCCTTTACTTTCAGTGCAGCAAACTCTCTCCAGAAGTTCAGTGAGGATCTCTGAATGATCCAATGTTGACCTAAATGACTGATGATGATAAATATAATCCACCTGTGTGTAATCAAGTCTCCGTAATAAATGCACCTGCACTGTGATAGTCTCAAAGGTCCGTTTAAAGTGCAGAGAGCATCATGAAGAACAAGGAACACACCAGGCAAGTCCGAGATACTGTTGTGGAGAAGTTTAAAGCCAGATTTGGATACAAAAAGATTTCCCAAGCTTTAAACATCCCAAGGAGCACTGTGCAAGTGATATTATTAAAATGGAAGGAGTATCAGACCACTGCAAATCTACGAAGACCTGGCCGTCCCTCTAAACTTTCAGCTCATACAAGGAGAAGACTGATCAGAGATGCAGCCAAGAGGCCCATGATCACGCTGGATGAACTGCAGAGATCTACAGCTGAGGTGGGAGACTCTGTCCATAGGACAACAATCAGTCGTATACTGCACAAATCTGGCCTTTATGGAAGAGTGGCAAGAAGAAAGCCATTTCTTAAAGATATCCATTAAAAAGTGTTGTTTAACCACTTGCCGCCCGCCCGCCGTCAATTGACGGTGGAGCGGTGCGACCATTATCCTGGGAAGACGTCATATGACGTGATCCCAGAAAACAGGGCAGGCGCGCGATCGTGTGCGCGCCGCCCTGCACTGCCGGTGTCGGGGTGCCCCCGGGACACCCCCCGTCACCGGCAGGGGGGAAACAGCCAATGGGCGTGGCTGTTTCCCACATGATCGGCTGTGTTCCAATGACACAGCCGATCACAATGGAGTAGCCCGGAAAATGACCGCGCATGCGCGATCATGTCGGTGGCGCTGTGTTCCGTAGGAACACAGCTGTCACCGGCAGTAGTAAACAGTCACTGAAAGTGACTGTTTACTAAGTGATCGGCTGTGAATCCATTCACAGCCGATCACAAAATGTAAACAAAGAGCAGTATCTCACTGTTACTAGCTCTTCTCCCCTCACACAGCTTCCAGTGTGAGGGGAGCAGAGCTAGAAACAGTGACTTACTGCTCTGTGTACCTGTAAAAGTAAAAATGACAAAAATAAAGGTCCCCACACAGTCCTCACCCCCCCCCCCCCCCAATTGCACCTGTCACCCAAAAGTCACCTCATCAGTGCCCAGAAATTGACACCCATAAGGCTACGTTCACATCTGCCCGCGATCCGTAAATCATTGCAAATTGCGGGACGCCTGTGCGTTGCCCGTGATTTGCAATAGCACCCCAAACGCTGTGTGATGCCGCGATTTCCACCTGCCGAATCGCGGTAACATCGCGCAAACAACGCATGACACCCAAAAAAGGTACAAGAGCTTCTTTGGGGCGTCATGCGTTGTTTGCGCGATGTTACCTCGATTCGGCAGGCGAAAATTGCAGCAACATCGCACAGCGTTTGGGGTGCTATTGCAAATCACGGGCAACGCACAGGCGTCCCGCCATTTGCAATGATTTCTGGATCGCGGGCAGAATCACAGTGATTCTGCCCTGATCCGCTACGCCCACATGTGAACATAGCCTAAAGTTCACCTGTCACCAGAGACTGCCATCAGTGCCGCCGTGCACCATCGCCCGTCACCTGTCACCTATCAGTGACCATCGCCTGTCACCCATCAGTGACCATCGCCCGTCACCTGTCACCCCATCAGTCATCGTCATCTGTCACCCCATCAATCATCGTCATCTGTCACCCTATCAATCATCGTCACTTGTCACCCCATCAATCATCGTCACTTGTCGCCCCGTCAGTGATTGTCATCTGTCACCCCATCAATCATCGTCACCTGTCACCTCATCAATCATCGTCACCTGTCACCCCATCAGTCATCGTCACCTGTTTGCCATATACATGCAATCACTTACTGACCGCCTAACGACTATATGCGTCGGCCATTAAAAGCTAAATACTGGGGTTATGGCAGCAGATAGCCCCCATAACCCCGGTATTTTTTGAAACGGCGGGCGGTCGGCTTTCAGAGAAGGGTGGTCCCAGTGGCGGATTCGCCGCGGAATTACCCTTACGATGCAGGGGAAGAGGTGCACCCCCCTCCTGCCGCGTCCCAGATGTTTTCCCAGCTTACCGGACCCGCCGCCCGCGGGGAAAACTATCCGGTCCCGGATCCTCAGAGACAGGAAGTCGAGTGAGGGCAAGATGGCCCTCACTTGACTCTATGGTCTTGGAGGACCGGAGCTACGTCAAAAGATGTTGCCTAGCAACCGGTTTAAAGGGCCGCTTTTTTTTTTTTTTTCCTTTTTTAACAATTTTTTTTTTTTTTTTCTGTTTTAGTGTAGTTGTGAGGTGTGAGGTCTTTTTGACCCCAGATCTCACAATAAAGAGGACCTGTCATGCCTACATTCCTTTTAATAGGAATAAAAATGATCAAAACATTTTTTTTTAAACTGTGTAAAAATAAAAAAATAATAAATAAAATAAATAGGAAAAAAAAAATTAAAGCGCCCTGTCCCCGTTAGCCGCACGCAGAAGCAAATGCATACGCAAGTCCCGCCCACATATGTAAACGGTGTTCAAACCATACATGTGAGGTATCTCCGCGATCGTTAGAGCAAGAGCAATAATTTGAGCCCTAGACCTCCTCTGTAACTCTAAGCTAGTAACCTGCAGAAATTTTTAAAATGTTGCCTATGGGGATTTTTAAGTACCAATGTTTAGCGCCATTCTGTGAGCATGCGCAATTTTGAAGCATGACATGTTGGGTATCTAATTACTCGGCGTAACATTATCTTTCACATTATGGAAAAAAATTGGGCTAAATTTACTGTTTTCTTATTTTTAAGTTAAAAAAAAGTTATTTTTTTTCAAAAAAATCGCATTTGGAAGACTGCTGCACAAATATGGTGTGATAAAAAATATTGCAACGATCTCCATTTTATTCTCTAGGGTCTCTGCTAAAAAAAATATATAATATTTGGGGGTTCTAAGTAGTTTTCTAGCAAAAAAAATGATTTTAGCTTGTAAACACCAAGTGTCAAAAATAGGCCCAGTCTTAAAGTGGATAAATGGACAACTTTGTGAAAAGTGCTACTTGAATGTTAGGCCTATGTATGTGGCCAGGCTGTGAAAAAGTGTTACACATGTGGTATCGCCATACTCAGGAGGAATAGCAGAATGTATTTTGGGGTGCAATTTTTGCTATGTACATGCTATGTGTTAGAAATATTGCATAAATGGACAGCTTTGTGTAAAAAAAAGTGTTTTCATTTTCTTTCCTCATTTTCCAAAAACTTGTGGAAAAAAATGACACATTCAATAGACTCATTATGCCTCAAAAATTATACGTTGGGCTGTTTGCTTTCCAAAATTGGGTCATTTTATGGGGGTTTCCATTGTCCTGGTGCTCCAGGGCCTTCAAAAGTGCGATAGGTTGTCAGGAAATTATATGTGTAATTTGTGCTCCTAGAATGCCGGACGGTACTACTTGGATGTTAGGCCTCTGTATGTGGCCAGTCTGTGAAAAAGTCTCACACATGTGGTATCGCCATACTCAGGAGGAGTAGTAGAATGTGTTTTGGGGTGTAGTTGCAAGTATACATATGCTGTGTGAGAGAAATAACCTGTTAATACGTCAATTTGTAAAAAAAAAAAAGAAAAAAATCTTCATTTTGCAAAGAGTTGTGGGAAAAAATGACAACTTCAAAAAACTCACTATGCCCCTTATTAAATACCTTGGAATGTCTACTTTCCAAAAAGGGGTCATTTGGGGGTTATTTGTACTTTCCTGACTTTTTAGTGTCTCAAGAAATGAGATAGGCCTTCAGTACATCAGGAGTGGTCAAGTGTGATCAATTTTCAATGATTAGCACCATAACTTGTGGACTCTATAACTTTCACAAAGACCAAATAATATACACTTATTTGGGTTATTTTTACCAAAGATAAGTAGCAGTATAAATTTTGGCCAAAATTTGTGAAGAAAAATTACTAATTTGCTAAATTTTATGACAGAAACAAAGAAAAATGCGTTTTTTCACAATATTTTCAGTCTTTTTTTATTTATAGCACAAAAAATAAAAAACCCAGTAGTGATTAAATACCATCAAAAGAAAGCTCTATTTGTGTGGAAAAAAAGGACACAATTTTTTTATGGGTACAGTGTTGCATGACTGAGTAATTGTCATTCAAAGTGTGAGAGCGCTGAAAGCTGAAAATCAGTCTGGGCAGGAAGGGGGTGAAAGTGCACTGTAGGCAAGTGGTTAAAGTTTGCCACAAGCCACCTGAGAGACACACCAAACATTATTTAAAAAAAAAGTATATTTTTCCCATAAAAATTGCGTTTGTAAGACCGCTGTGCAAATCCGGTGTGATAAATATTGCAATGATCTCTATTTTATTCTTTAGGGTCTCTGCTAAAAAATATATATATAATGTTTGGGGGTTCTAAGTAATTTTCTAGTAAAAAAACAAAAATATATATTTTAACATGTAAACTACAAGTGCCAGAAATAGGCCAAGTCCCTAAGTGGTTAACAGGTGGTGAGTAGGCGATATGTTGCCTTCTCACCACCTGATTTAAATCCATGATTGCCGTGCAATGCAAACGAACATTAGTGCAGCAATTAGAGGTTTAAATCAGATGTGAGGAGACGACACTGTGCCTGGTGATCTCCCATGTTCAGGTAGATCTCCACCTCTTTAAGATTGCCTGCGCCAGCTATAGCGCATATGGGCTGTTAATGTTTTCAATGTGCTAATAACTGTGCAGTGTGCTTCTGTCTGTGTCTGCTGCAGATCTATGAAGAGCTCCAATAATAATGTACATTGCTGGTTTTAGAATATACATCGATTGTTGGGATGCAGTGTTCAGTGAGCATACTCCGCACCATTGTGCTGCCTAAACTGGATAATGTAAGCCTCCCTTTCCACTTTGGCACATTTTAGCCCCCTGAGCCTCTAAAGGATTTGTTAAGCTCTGAGAATTTGTTTGCCATACCTGCTATTTTCAGCAGCAAGAGCCACATGACTAAAAAACACTGTCATTAGATGGCAGGTAACATGTTATAGGTTAGTAAATTGAACATACATACTGTTGTTGTCCTTTTTCTGCTAGTTTCTATATGGACTCTAATATAGACCATATGGCTTGTCTACTGGCCTACCTTTCTCTAAAATCTTCCATTGTCTTCATTATATCACTTATATTGGTCTGTAGGCAGTTTTGTTCCATTTGAGTTGATTTCAATTCACAGCAGGTTGAAGAAAAAACACACTGCACTTCATGAAGGTTAATTAATTCCTGTAAGGAGTATGCCAGTCAGTGTGCAATGAAAGCCCGCTAAACTAAAGACCATAAAGAAAAGAAATGTCTTACCATCTTCCACTCTCACTAAAACGGAGTGAATGTGCAATCAGACTGCCCTTGTACACTGCTAAAGCTAAAATTGCCAGTATGGGGCAAAAAGTAGGTCCGGCAAATATAGCATAACCATCCACATGTATGTCGCTGTCATTTGCCTAGTATGTGCTACATTCATAGACCTGGATACATGGGCTGCATTCATTCAAGAAAAATAATGCATATTTGTTTCTTTTCTAAAGTTTTTTAAGCAATGCAGATTACAAATGAGTATACCAAAGATGCTAAAACTTTTTCATCAAATGGATTAACCCAGAACGCTACTTTTGTCACATGTCATTCAATTTATGAATTCCAGATTGACAATTTAGACCTGAAGGGAAGGCTTTACAGTGAGGGGAAAAAAGTATTTGAACCCCTGCTGATTTTGGAGGTTTGCCCGCTGACAAAGAAATGATCAGTCTATAATTTTAATGGTACAGGTAGTCCCCGGGTTACAAACATCCGACTTACAAACGACTCCTACTTACAAATGGTGGGAGACAACAGGAAGTGAGAGGATATCTCCCCCTAGTTAGGGAAATTCACCCCTGAAAGGGTTATTATGGGAAATGGGTGTCTCCACTGAATCTTTATCACTCATCCTTGTTTCCTCGTCGACTCAAAATTTTCAAAATCCAATTGTTACAGGGACAGAAAGTGAGGTGAAATCATCTGAACAGGGGTGCAGACAGCAAAACAAACATGACAGGGATGTTAACCCTTCCCTATGCTATCCAAAAAACATAAAAAATATTTTTTGGCTGAAGTTGCACTTAAATAATGTACCTGTTTTGACTTACAAACAAATTCAAATTAAGAACATGCCTACAGACCCTATCTTGTTTGTAACTCGGGGACTGCCTGTAGTTTTATTTTAACAGTGAAAGACAGAATAACAAAAAAATATCTAGAAAACGCATTTCAAAAAAGTTATGCATTGATTTGCATTTTAATGAGTGAAATAAGTTATTGTTTCCCTTTCAATCAGTGAGATTTCTGGCTCCCAGGTGTCTTCTATACAGATAACGAGCTGAGAGAGTGCTCTTAATCTCAGCTTGTTACTTGTTTAAAAGACACCTGTCCACAGAATCAATCAGTCCACCATGGATTCCAATCTCTCCACCATGGCTAATACCAAAGAGCTTTTCAAGGATGTCAGGGATAAGATTGTAAACCTACAAAAGGCTGTAATGGGCTACTAGACCATCGCCAAGCAGTTTGGTGAGAGGGTGACAACAGTTGGTGCGATTATTGGCAACTGGAAGAAACCCAAAATAACTGTCAATCTCCCTCAGACTGGGGCTACATGCAAGATCTCACCTTGTGGAGTTTCAATGCTCATGAGAACAGTGAGGAATCGGCCCAGAACTACACGGGAGAATCTTTTCAATGATCTCAAGGCAGCTGGGACCATACTAACCAAGACAATTGGTAACACGCTACGCCGTGAAGGACTGAAATCCTGCAGCGCCTGCAAGGTCCCCTTGCTCAAAAAAAGCATATGTACAGGCTCTTCTGAAGTTTGCTAATGAACATCTGAATGATTAAGAGGAACACTGGGTGAAAGTGTTGTGGTCAGCTGAGACCAAAATCGAGTTCTTTGGCATCAACTAAACTTGCCGTGTTTGGAGGAGGAGGAATGCTGCTTATGACCTCAAGAACCCCATCCCCACCATCAAACATGCAGGTGAAAACATTGTTTTGGGGGTGTTTTTCTACTAAGGGTACAGGACAACTTTACTACATCAAAGGAACGATGGACAGGACCATGTACCTTCAAATCTTGAGTCAGAACCTCCTTCCCTTAGCCTGGGCATTGAAAATGAGTTGCAGATGGGTATTTCAGCATGACAATGACCCAAAGCACTCTGCCAAGGTAACAAAGGAGTGGCTCAAGAAGAAGAACATTAAGGTCCTAGAGTGACATAGCCAATCTCCAGATCTCCATAGAAAACATGTGGAGGGAGCTGAATGTTCGAGTTACGGAATGTCCGCCTTGAAACCTTAATGACTTGGGGAAGATCTGCAAAGAGGAATGGGATAAAATCCCTCCTAAGATGTGTGTAAACCTGGTGGCCAACTACAAGAAACATCTTACCTCTGTGATTGCCAACAAGGGTTTTGACACCAAGTAACTAAGTCATGTTTTGCGAAGGGGTTAAATACTTATTTCACTCATTAAAATACAAATCAATTTATAACTTTTTTAAAATACGTTTTTCAGGATTTTTTTGTTATTCTGGCGCTCATTGTTAAAATAAACCTTCCATTAAAATTGTAGACTGATCATATCTTTTTCAGTGGGCAAACGTGCAAAATTAGCAGGGGATCAAATACTTTTTTCCCCCTCACTGTACTGCCCATTGATGTTTATTGGAAATGTTGTTAGCAAGGATCAAACACAGATATCTTTACTTCTATGGAAAAAAATGGAAATCAGTTCAGCTCCACAGTAATGTCAGGTAATTGATAATATGCTCTTTGGGCCAAGAAATGTGCCACATTTTTGACCCAATAAGATCTGTTCAGGCTACGCTCTTTGATGTCGGGTCACAAGAACCTAGTCATAAAAATGGCTACCAATCAGAAAATTTTGGTGCCTGGATATTGGGCATCACTCCCCATATGTAAGACACATTCTTCTATTTCTTTTAGATTAAAAAAATGTAATCTCAGCTATAGAGCTTCTTTTTCTGTAAACACAGTTTTTTGTCACATTGCTTATTTGTGTCTTGGAGATGTTTTTCTAACTGCAGAAGGCCAAATGTGCACAAATTGTCCAACTCATTTTATAGTTCAAAAAAGACCAAGATGAAAAGATGAATTGCTTTTATTTCTTTATAGTTGACCTTTATTCTACTGTCAAATGTTAGTATACATATATTTTTGTTGTTTCTAGAACACAGTGCACCAGGCTTTATTACGATCTTTAAAGTTTTTTTTTTAAATATAACTTTGGAAAGTCTTTGACATGTTCACCTGCACCCATAGATACAAATATAACCATATTGTAAAAATTGCCCAAAAATAACACCAGTGCAATTTTCTGGTGTCATACAATTTGTGGAAATAACTGGTCACAGAGTGCTTAGATGTACAGTTGTTAATGAAGGGTAGAATTACTAATAGTCCAGTTTTGGATGTTCTGGTTAAGAGAGGCCATTACCTAGAACTAGGAGGTCAGGTAGTTTGTATAGCGGATTATCATTAGAATATGTAAATTGTCATTCAGAATTAGTCAGTCCAATTGCCCAAAAATGTAATTGAAAGCCCATCTGTATAGATATGAAGTCAAATAGAAGTCATACTAACAAAATTCCTGGTCTTTCCTCCATGTTCCAAGGCACTTCCAGGCAAAAATCGACCACAAGCCATAATATGCCAAGGTGCAGGACTATATTTTGATAAAGTTACAAGGCTTCAATTGAGCTTTAGAGCCAAATCTAATCATTAATTTTCCAAAGCATGCTATGAAATCTGAATAGAAAGGGAGTGAGTTATTCCATGTGGCAAACCAAATGTTAGGGAGAAAAGAACCACCGAAAGGTGTATGTCTGTGTCCTAATATACATCATTTATAGTACGGCTCATGTATAAAAGAGAAAAAAAATTCATATGTCTGGTGCTCGGTGGTGGGGGGAGGGAGGCAGCATTTGATTTTGGATATAAATGACACTTAGTGTTTTTTTTTAAGTAAACCTCTATTAAGTGAAACATGAAGGCTGTGATTGTTGACCTCTGTCTGAAAAAAGCTGGTCACCTAGCAACCTCTGTTTTCCAGTCACTGGCCAAAAACAATCATGTAAATCAGGATAGTTAATATGAAATCAGAGCTTCCGATCTGCATACTTGATATTGATCAGTGACACCAAAAATACTGAAGCCATTAAATCCGCATAGGGACTAGCATTTCTTAGAATGGATAAGTCAGCAATAGCAGTCTCCATTCTTGAGAAAAGTGCTAACCATCTATAGAACACTGCCCCGATTTTAAATTCTGAAAAAAGAAATACCTCTTGTTTTACTCATCACTTTAAAAATATTATTCTAGCCCAAACCTTTTCTTTCTTTAGATATGGATAGGGTCATATCATTGGTTAGGTTTTCATTGCGCTATATGCAACCCCATTCTGCAAAGCACTATATGGAAAGGGTGTCGTCACCAGGACAAGAAGTTAGGATAGATCTTACAGATGAAAAAAAAACCTTACTCGTTCTAAAAGTGACAAACACGTTTTTGCTAGATCTCCATTATAATCTGTGTCTAATGGCTGATTGCAGCCAAATTCTGCACGCTGCCGTTATTGCTTCTGGGTGGAAATGCAGTTTCTTGTCACATTTCAGTGCTCTGTGAACAAACTGTACAAAGCCAAAAAGGTGGGCAGTACTGGAACCAGTACAGTTTCTTTCGCTCAGATATATGGCCATTTGGAAAATAAGGAAACGGGCAACTATATATAGGCTTGCCTAGCAGGGCAACCAGGTACATTAGATGAAAGCTTGTATGAAACTGGAGACAGTCAGCAGATAAACAGGCAAAATATTCACATTTGTCTAGAGTTTACCTTTAAATGGGGTTTGAAACTAATTGGTTGTTATTATGCAGTGTGGTTTATTCAGAGAAAGCAGTAATGTAATACATTGGCATTATTCTTGATGAAATGCTTTTCTGATGTGTGATCGCTGGAAAAATGACTAGTCAGCAGAGTAAGCTTTAGACATTTCCCCAGTAATAATCCGCCTGCTCCTTGAATTTAAAATGTGGATTTCTAGTAAATTTCAAATAAGTGACACAAAAGCAATAAGCTTCAGTGAGTAATCTGTTTTTCTTCATATTTTAAGAAATGTCCACAAACCCATACACTTGTCCCATAATACATTATGTCTGCCGCATTTCAGAAGGTTACAAAGCTAATTTTCATATAGACCTGTGTGTCAGAGTAAGAGTGGATTATTTCGGGCCTTAGATAAATTTATTAACTATACATTCGGGCTGTCTTCTGCTACACTTCATAGCATAAAATATTTAAAGAATAAGTCCACTAAGCACTATTTGCATTTAAACTGTCCATATAACAGAACTCTACTGGAAATTTAGAAACCCTACAGTTGTTTCAGTCATAAAGCCTTCACGCTTTATACAACCAAAAAGCACGTTTTAGGCTTCCACAAAAATAGGACCATTCCTCTTGGGAGATCTGAACAAGAAGCTGTCTTGTTGTGCTCCATGTAAGCTGTGCTGTCAGCATAGTTTGGTGGAGGGACAGAGGTAGACACATTTTTTGGACTGTTTTTGGATACTGGCTTGCTTTGTTGCCCTCCTCTAATGTATGAATTTGAGCTAAATGTGCTTTTTATTGTATTTTAGCTATTTCAGAATAATTTAACTCCATATACTACTTTGCCATTAGGACTGTGCTATTTAAGGCCTAGGTTTCATTTTAAAAATACATTTTAGAAGATCAGCACAAGGGATGTTGGGGACGTTACTTGCCGTCAGTGTGATGTGTCCTTTGTGCTGCTGTCACCTGATTTAGTAGAAGCTATATAGCAAAAATTTTGTGTATACCCGACCATCAGACTTAGAATGGCATGTTCAACAAGCCCTTATAAGACTAGGGCATTGGGGCCTGGTGTGACTTGGCTCACACAGAATCACAACTTTGTGATTTTGTGCCCAATAGACTAAATGGAAACACATCTACATGCATTTTTGATGCAATTTTTCCCCCAACTATTCTCTGCCTTCTCTAGAAATGACAGGATGCAAATCATGTCAAAAACACATAGAAAAATGTACCAAGTTGTACTGCAGTTGCACTGCATAATTGTATTGGAAATCGGAAGAAATTGCAGTTGCATTAATGTGAACCAGACCTAATGTGGAGTCCTTCTATGTGGCCCAAACAGCCTACACTCTTCCTGGGTAGGCTTTCCGTCTGTGAGAGTTTTAGTTCATTCAGCTAAAAGGGGTACTGGTTTTCAATGAGAAGATCTGGCTCACAATCATCATTCCATTTATCCCAAAGGTGTTCAGTAGCTGAAGTCAGGGCTCTGCCGGCCGCTTATGTTCTTCCACACCAAACTCAAACCATATCTTTATGGAATAACTTGCATGGGGGCACAGTAATCAAAGTGAACAATAAAGGACCCTCCCCAAACTGTACCCACAAGGTTGGAATTGTGTAGTTGTCTAAAATGACTTTGTATGCTGTAGCATTATTAGTAATTTTTACTGGAAACACCTGAACTCAAAAAATTTAGATGGGTGTTCACAAGCCCATGCAGTGTAGATGTGATGGTCAGGTGTCCACAATCTTTTAGCTATGTTGTGTATCTGGGAAGAATTGAAAGAATGAAAATCACAGGACTAGCACACAGCATATGAAAATGCACATTTAATGCAATCCCTCATTGGAGCATAACTGCCATAGATCAGAGAAACATTCAATAAATAGAGCCAGTGGGGTATATCAAATATGTAAATTTTAAAATGAGTGAACATTTTACCCTTAATATGGCAATGTAATACTAGGTAGAGGAGGCATGGTGAATGTTTTGTGACAAAGCCCCCTCCTCAGGAGAGAGATCTCTGCTGAAAAAGGGGTTTGTTCTGAAACATTTGAGTTATTGTACCTCCCTGTCTGGTATGGAGGGTAACCTATTCACTCCAATGCATGATTTACCGCATTTGGCTCTATTTACGTTGTTTCCCTGATTTATTTATTTATGACATGTTTTGTACAATTTTGCTCTTATAGTGGGTTTCATTAAATTCACATTTTCATATATTATGTGCTAGTCTTGTGTTTCCCTTACTTATTATATTTTAGAATTTATAGGTTTTTTTCCCTATTTGGGACTGAAGCACCTGAATTCTTGTCTATATTTTTGATCAAACTTCATTATAGGTATGCTAGGAATCACTCATTTTATGAAGTGTTGAGCAGTAGCATGAAGTGTATCTATAGCCATAACTTTTGTTCTAGTTTTGGAGTGGGGAAGAGAGAGTCTGCCATGTTTTCACTACCCTTAGTGTTCCTTTTGGGGGAAATTTGCCTTCATATTTGTCTAGGTGACCAATGAGGTAAAAGAAAATCTTTCATTAAGGACACTTGTTCTGGGGTAAAGAACAGACCTCCCTTCACATTGAACTGATTTCTTCCTAGCTCTTGTAACTTCAGAACAGGAAGTGAAGGAAAGTATACCCAACAGGACATAAACACCAAATAAATCGAACTTAACTGGGTTTTAATTATTTTATGATATAAAACTAATGGCTTTAGATAACAGCTGACAGAAAATGGAAGGTTTTATTTCAGGCATAGAAGAAGGGAAGGGGAGAGAGAGGCAGAGAGGCGCCAGGCAACCAATGTGGCACATTTGAGTGAAAAACATGTAAAATCAATAACCTCTTCAACTCACAGGATGACAGTGGTGACAGTCTATGCCTGGATGGGCTATGGTGAAGATCCTCCACATGGGATCGTGGACTAGTCCTTGCCTCAGCTAGCAGCTTTGTGAACCAGGGGAGAGGACGTTGAAATTTAAAGCATGCAGTCTCTCTGATTCTTGCATTGCATCTCTGACCTTTTTTATACTTTAATACTTTTCATATTCAGGGAATTCAGCAATGCGCAAATGTTTAAAGGATAAGTTCACTTTTGGGAAAAAATAAATAAATGCACATTTTTTTTACAGGTAAAAAAATGTGTTTTTATTATTTTTGTTGCAGGAACCTGGATAGCTTTGCCCCAGTGATCAGCAGATTTCTGATGCCATGCAAGTTTTCTGCACACTGTCAGTGTATCTGCTTGCCCGTACGGGTAAGCTGATACTTCCAGACAGGAAGACTCCATGAGCTACCACAGAGCTCCTCAGCACCATGGTAGTTCATTGAGAACTACAAACCTCCAGCCGCTAAGGATGTTGGGGCTTGTAGTTCATTTAGACACACTGAGCTGTGGGTGGATGGAGCCCCGCATGGCAATGCTGTTTCAAATGGTGGCAGCTAGTATGGGGAACTTCTCCCTATACTGCTCTGCTGCACAAGGAGGGGAAGTAGCGGATGGCAGCTGCAGCACTGGGAACATGTTACATGTTCCCAAAGGTGAACTTATCCTTTAAGTTAGGAATTTTAAATATGTTGTTAGATAATGGAGTGTCATTCAGGAGGTAAGCAGCTGGGTTTTTGTTGAGGGTCACTTCTGTTAGTCTTGATCGTATTTTCCACTTCACCCAGAAGTCTGTTAATTTCAGGCAGTCCCAGAAAATATGAAGAAGATTCCCCACAGCGCAAATGAGTGTTGGGTACCTGGGGAAATATATGGTTCAGTTTTGCTGGAGTTCTGTACCACTATGTGAGGATCTTTTTAGGCATCTCTGACCTTTCATTAATATTTTAATTGCAGGGTTTGGGATGTAAACACAGGAGAGATGCTGAATACATTAATTCACCACTGCGAGGCTGTGCTGCATTTGCGGTTTAATAACGGTATGATGGTCACCTGCTCCAAAGATCGCTCCATTGCAGTATGGGACATGGCCTCTGCAACAGATATCACTTTACGAAGGGTTCTAGTGGGCCATAGGGCTGCAGTGAATGTGGTGGACTTTGATGACAAGTACATTGTCTCTGCCTCCGGTGACAGAACTATTAAGGTAGGTGATATTTCTTGATTGTCTGTCCTGCACAATTAAAGTAAAAATTGTTTTGCAGTAAGGTTGTATGTTTTCTCATCCTAGTGTTTTTTTCCTCCCTCTCTTCCAATTTCCTCACAAACCAAAAATGCTAGAAGGTTTTTTTTTTTTGCCCTTCATGTATGTGCTTGTCACTGGGGTATAGACCGCATTATAGAGGTCTTTGTGACAGGAACTGATATAAATAGCTCTATTTTTAAGTCACCACACAGAATATTGAGGTGGTTATTGTTCAATTTAAGCATCAAATATAAACCATAAATGCTGTGGTAGTGTTGAAAGTGTGGGAGGTATTTTGCTAGCTGTGTCCCTGTTGGGGAGATTAACCCTCTCTAAAAAGCAAAGTACACTTCGTAAGTGTGGGCCTTCTCCCCTTTCCAAAATGTTGTACTAATGTCTTCATCCTTCTAGCAAGATCCTGAGGAATGCGGAGTAGCCCAAATCCTACAAGAAGATGAACCTGCGCAATGCATCAGCATCACATCATCTCATGAGATTTGAGCTACTCCGCATTATCCAGGAGCTTGTTCGAATAAAGGTGCAGGTAAGTGATTTTTTTTTTTCACTTTAATGCTGCATTTTAGCAAAGTGGGGGGGCAGCCTTTTTGAATATTATAGAAATGCATAGACTGTTATTGCTCTCTCTTTCTAAAATAAGTTATCTGACTCTGGTGCTGATGCCTTCAGAGCTCTTGACAAAGAAAATGTAAGTTGATCAAGTGTGTTTTATCTTCACGGGTCATATGCTTGTTTTGTAATTCTGCTTTGAAAAGTGATGAAGTCAGGGGATGTGCATGCAAACTGGGCAGCTAACAAAGATAGGAGAAGCAATGCCATTTTACATGTTTCCTTCATGACTGTGTCCTTTTATTGAGTGCATGATTCAGTAGTTGCAGCACCCAGTTGGCATTTCAAAGGCAAGCTAAGCTGTGTTAAAGCGTAGTCTCTTGGAGACTCTAGCACAGGAGTGCTCAAACCTTTTGCTGAGCGAGGGCCATTTACGCAATTTGATAGGCAGTCATAGACAACAATGAACTATGGCATTTTACTGCCCCCCAAACTGCAAATGTAAGGGAGCCATTACTGTCCTGAGCCCCCCTATAAGGCTGCTTTCACCCTGATGCACTGCATTTTACCAGCACCGCAGGTGCAACACAGTGCACCTGTGGCTTTCCTGCGGGTTGGCTATACTGAGCCATAGACTTCTATTACGTCTTGTGCCTGTGGTGCACTTTCTGAAAGTGCACCAAAATTCCTGCATTCAGGAGTTGTTGGGCCCTTTCAGAAAGCCTGCAGGATATAATGGAAATCTATGCCTCAATACAGCTAACCCGCAGGAAAATCGCAGCTGCACATGCGGATCAGTGTGAAAGCAGCTTAATAACCCTTTTTTATAAATGCTAATATGCCCATGGTAAAAAAAAAGTGCAGTGTATGTGATATTTAATACACTGACCTTCTGCTGGCATAGCTCTTTAAGCTGCTAAATAAATCCCAGGTGAAATGGACTTGCTATCACTCCATCTTGGATAGGAGTTGGCGCTAGAGAGGAAGCATTGGCTTATGCAGCTCTTGCTTCCTCCATGGCTGCCTGCTTCCTCCATGGCTGCCTGCTTCCTCTGGTGCCCGCACCTGCTCCATGCACTCTAATGCTCTGGGATGGCTCGGTGGGCAACCCACTGAACACCATTTGGGCTTGCCACCCTGCGATTCCCTGGTTTGAGGTCGTGGGTCACAGGGTTGAGTATCTGTGCTCTAGCAGAAACATCTCCTTTTATTCCTTTGAAGGTAGAGAGTAACTCCACAACTGTGAAAGGTCACAGCAAGAAAGAGTGTGTGGAACTCTGGTGGTGATGCAGTGACATTCCTGCTAAACTTATTGTGTAAGAGACTGACAGGTTATTCAACCCATCAGTGTGTCTGCTCAAACTTAGATGCTTTTTTTTAAGTAGATTTTGGGCTTAAAAATACAAAATTAAATTTGCAACTTTTTTTGTGTATATAAAATTTGGTCTTTATCCCTGTTTGTTTGTCACCAGGTATGGAACACGAGTACATGTGAATTTGTACGTACATTAAATGGTCACAAGCGTGGCATTGCCTGTCTACAGTATCGGGACAGACTGGTGGTTAGTGGCTCTTCAGATAATACCATAAGGTGAGTATTGTTATTTAACAATGATTGTTTGTTGTCAGTTTTCTGTGTTTCAGCTAGAAATTAGGTTTTGTTTTAGATCTAATTCTCAAAAATGGTAAATGTTGGCGAGATTTGGGTCCCCTATAAAGCATTTCTAGTACAAGATGTAGAGGGTACCCACATGTTTTTAAAGCTGTCAGAGAACACACAGCAAACATCCTCTAGGGATCTGTCTCTGCTGCACTGAAATCCCAAGAAGTGTTGTCATCCCTGCCTACTTTCTCCGATGCTGGGCTAAAGAAAATATTTACCTTATGCTGTGGAGATTAGGAGGGGTGGGAGTTTGTTGTCCAGGAGGGGAAAACTTGGGCAGATTTAAAAGAGAAGTATGGGGTTTCCTTTTTTTTTTTCCTAGGTGGATGCAGCATCAATCCCCTGGCACTTCTGCACTGACAACCAAGCTCTCTGCTCTGCCCTCTCCTCGCCCATTGAAACGCTGGGCTGTGGATGGGGCGCAGCGGGCGACTCAGGCTCTCAGCGGTTTGCTGAGAGGCTGAGTCGGGTGTCAGTCCAGGCACCTGGCGTATCCCGACTCCATGGTCGTGATGACGCAGTGCCTGGACTGACTACTGTGACGTCAACAGAGAGCGGACTTCAGCCCGCTCTCTGCTGAAAACGAATCACAGGAGTGCAGAACAAACTGCACTCCCATAATCCATAGGAGTTGTACAGCCAAACAAGCTTTGGCTGTACATCTCCTTTAAGGACACTGCTTGGGACCTTAGTGCAGCAGAGACAGATTTGACAGCATACTACATGAGGTTAGGAGGTCAATAGATATTTGTCAGGATCAGTAGGTTTTTTTTATTCTCAGTATTTTTTAGAGCTACAGCATGGAGAAAATGTACAGTGCTGTGCAAACGTTTTAGGCAGGTGTGAAGAAATGCTGTAAAGTAGGAATGCTTAAAAAAATTATATATATATATATATATATATATATATATATATATATATATATATATATATATATATATATATATTATTATTTTTTTTTTTTTTTAATTGTTTATATTTATCAATTTACAAAATGCAAAGTGATCGGACAGAAGAAAAATCTAAATCAAATCAATATTTGGTGTGACTACCCTTTGGCTTCAAACCAGCATCAATTCTTCTTTGAAGGCTTCAAACTTGCACAGTTTTTGAAGGAACTCGGCAGGTAGGTTGTTTCAGACATCTTGGAGAATGAACCACGGATCTTCTGTGGATGTAGGTCGCCTCAAATCCTTCTGTCTATTCATGAAATTCCAGACAGACTAGATTATGTTGAGATCAGGGCTCTGCAGGGACCAAACCATCATTCCAGGACTCCTCGGTCTTTAGGCTGCAGATAGTTCTTAATGGCATTGTGGAGTTCCCTTAAAAACTGTGTGCAAGGGTACCTAGAAGAATTGATGCTGGTTTGAAGGCAAAGGGTGGTCACAGAAAATATTGATTTGGTTTGGATTTCTCCTCTGTTCATTTACTTTTCATTTTGGTAATTGATCAAAAAATAAATTCATAAATAATATTAACACTTCTATTTCTGAAAGCATTCTTCATTTAGAGCCTTTTTTTTACCGCTGCCTAAAACTTTTGAACAGTACTAAATTTCAGAGATGTACTGCATAAAATATGCTTTTATTTTGTTTAGACATAAACTTTAGTTATAAGAAGGAGCTTTCAAGTTTTTTTGCTGAAAGCCGAAACCTTTTTTGACTTTCTTAGATACCCACAGCTTGAAAGTTCAACAATATAGCTGTACAGAGTTACCTGATTGATAACCCTCTAAAATGCTTTGATAATAAGATTATTTAGTATTTGGCTTATTTATCTGTACACTCGATATGTTACCTTCTTTGCTCTAGACACCGTTTTTTATAGCTGTCACAGTTCCATCTTCCAGCTTTCTTTCTGGGTCTTTTAATCCCATGTTGCTGAAGAATAAAGATTTTATATCCTACTTTTGTCAACAGTGGGAGTTATGTCCAATTATTAATAACACAGCAGGAAAAAAGTTTGAATCTTTACTGGGAAGCAGCCAATACATTTCTTGAGGGAGCTGTTATTTCATACTCAATATCTAAGCGAAGAGAAACTACACAGTCAATAATGAACAGTGAGGCAGTTGATTGTGCTGGATGATGAATGGGAAAATCTGCATGGATATCTAGAGATAAACAGCGCCACAGAACAAAATAGAGAATAAAACAACTTTATAATGCTTTGGATAAGCAGTGAGTTTTCTGTTACTGTACATTTGTGTTCAGACACATAGGATGATATAGCAGATCAGATGGCAGTTTAAAACAAAAATATAGAAATTGGGTATTTGGTTCTGACCCTGCAACTAAAAGGGCAAGTGATCTGACAAATTCTAGTATCACTAGTTGGATTGTGTAGGGTTAACAATGGTTGGGTAGCAAACTCTTCTAAATATCTGAAGGGATAGTTATTACTCCGATATTACATAGTGTACTAGCACCAGTGGCTCATACCCAAGGGTTATGCTTGATAAAGGAAACTCTGTGCTAATGTTTAAATTAAAAAACGTCCATATGCAGCATTCCGAAGTTGAAAAGGAAGAGATGAATGTCCTCCACCAATCTGTGTGTCAATAAAGCACGCCACACCACCGTGATACAATCGAATCTGCTTACCAGACCATAAATAGTAGTGTGCAGTGCATTTAAATGCCTCTCTTAGTACATCCACAGGAAGACCCATAGACTTTCCAAACCATATAGGATCAAATTGGTAAGGCCTCTTCCACTCGATCGTATGAATATACCCAAAAAGTAAAGAATCTTTGCTAAAGGCATTCAGGTCCAGTCACATGACTGGCTCTCAGCAAAGGCTTTGGTGTAGATCACATTACTGGACCAGAGCAGACTGCAACTGTGATGCCTGCAGCATATCCCCCTGCACCTCTGGCCGTCAGCTCCTTAACCACTTAAGCCCCGGAAGATTTTACCCCCGTTCTGACCAGGGGGTATTTTGCGATTCGGTACTGCGTGACTTTAATGGACAATTGCGCGGTCGTGCGACGCTGTACCTAAACTAATTTGACATCCTTTTTTTCCCCACAAACAGAGCTTTCTTTTGGTGGTATTTGATCACCTGTGCGATTATTTGATCATGCGTTATAATCAAAAAAAGAGCGACAATTTTGCAAAAATAACAATATTTTTCACTTTTTTTTTTATATGAAATTCCCCAAAAAAATGTAAAAATCTAATTTTTTTTTAAAATTTTTGGCCAATTTTTTTTCTGCTACCTATGTTTGGTAAAAAAAAAAAATAAGCGTATTTTGATTGGTTTGCGCAAAAGTTATTGCATTTACTAACTAAGGGAAATAAGAGTAATGGCGGCAATCTGCGATTTTTTTTTTTTTTTTTTTTTTTTTTTTTTGCGGGACTGCGACATTGCGGCGGACAGATCGGACCCTTGACTGACATTTTTGACACTTTTGGGGGTACCAGTGACATAACTACAGTAATCAGTGCTATACATATGCACTGTTGCTGTAAAAATGACACTGGCAGGGAAGGGGTTAACTTTATTAGAGATGCAGTGACTATGTGTGTCCCTAGGGGCGTGCTTCTTACAGTGCAGGGATGTGGCTGTGTGTGTAACAGCACAGATCAACGGTCCTACATAGCAGGACCGTTAGATCAGCGCTTTTACACAGGGAAGAATGACAGGCGGCTTTGTTTACACTAGCCGCCTGCCTTTCTCCCTTCACAGCGGACGATTGCGAGTGACCGGCGGACATCGGGTCCGCCGGTCACACGCACGGAGGTGTCCGTGAACGAGCCGAGGTGGGAGCGCGCCTCCGGCGGCACGCGCCCACCTGCTATTGGCTTCCAGACTAGTGACGTACAGGTACGTCACTTTGCCTGGCCGGGGCTGACCGCCGCAGTATATGTACTTGCGGTGGTCGGCAACCGGTTAAGAATTGAGGGGGGTTGGACGGCACCTTTGTGGTGGATCTCCCTCCGGCTAGCAGGTCACTTCCCTGTGTGTCTGCTGTACCAAATGTACTGTACATGGTTTAGTAATTTTTTATTATTTATTACAGATATTTTTATAGCACCATCAATTTAAGCAGTGCGTCACAAAAATACTATACATTCACATCAGTCCCTGCCCTCAAGGACTTTAAAATCTAAGGTCCCAAACTCACATTTATGAATACATACTAAGGCCACTACAGGAGCAGTTAACCTACCTGCATGTCTTTGGAGTGTGGGAGGAAACCCATGCAGGCACATGGAGAACATGCAAACTGCAAGCAGGCAGTGCCGTGGTTGGGATTCGAACCGACAACCCTAGTGTTGCTAGGCAGAAGTGCTAAGCATTTAGCCACTGTTCTGTAATGCTGTTCTATAGCGTTGGAAATTCTCATTCTGCCATTTGGTGATCATTCAGTTTTTAATTGACAAAAAGGTATAAAACCTTTTCTTGGTCCTGCAACACTTTTATTCATTGACCAACTGGGAAATACTTTGCTCTCGGTCCAAGTAGTGTGGAAATTCAAGCAAGGTAGAATGGATCTCTTATTTAGTCATGCTGGTGAGGGATTGGCTTGTGTATGGTCATTTGTATAGGTAAATGGCAGAAAAAGAAGTGCCATCTTTTCAATGTTTAATCCTCTAGGGCAGGAGTTCCCAAACTGTGGGTTGGGACCCACTGGTGGGTCGCGAGCTGCGTTTGAGTGGGTCACGCAGAGCAGGAAATCATTGAGAGCAGGCCAGCTTAAATTGTGCTTAAATTACAAAGAGCCATAGCAGTCAAATCGCAATGGATTTAGGACCCCGTCCACGCAGTTTAAGGAGGCTGGTCTACATTTCCCGCGAGGAGGATACTTGCATCAGTGAGTACGTATGTGGGCTTTTATATAGGATATGTTCATGGGGTGCAGAGCCAGCTCCTCGGTCCTGCTGGCGGCAGCAGTGGTGGCTACACTGGCGGCAGGATTCTCTCAGCTATAGCAGGCAGAGACTGCAGCCTCTGTGTCATATGAGGACCAGGTGGCCCCGCGGTGTCAAGAGTTCATGGCAGCTTCTGTGATCCCACTAGAGGATCTGAAGGCGAGAAGCCAGGACACCAAGACCAGCATAGAGCTCCTCATCATGGAGACTCTCGGTGAGGTGTGCTGGGCCCTGGAAAGGGCAAACGGGCTTCACCTTCACTGTGGACCGCTGGGAGAGGAAGGAGGGTGAGTGCCATATAGCCTGCTGATCACTGTCCTGGGGTTGTTGATTTCTGTCCTCTGCCTGCCTTATACTGTCTCTGAACCCTCACTTAGAACATCTGGCAGGTGTATTCAATAATACATTTAAAAGTAGTGAATTGATATATTTAATTTAACATCCCCCTCCCTTTAAAATATGCATTATTTTATTATTATTTGCATTTATATAGCACCAACAAATTCTGTAGCGCTTTACAATATTCAATTACAAGCAAGTGAGTCCCGAAAAATAACTGTATTCAGAAGTCGGTCTCGGCCAAAAAATGTTTGGGAAGCCCTGCTCTAGGGTACTTTCCATTGCAAGCAGACCTCAACAAAAGATGCTTGTTGACACTTTGGCTTAGCATTGAGGCCATTGATGTTGTAGCATTATAATAAACAATCCTGCAAGTGATATCTGTCAAGGTGAAGCTGGAGTTCATCAAGTGGGGTAATTAAAGTGGTTGTAAATGACTCAAGGTTTTTTACCTTCATGCATCTTATGCATGAAGGTAAAATACCTTCTGTTTGCAACAGACCGCAAAACCCCTCCCTAGGTCTCTTCCACCTCATTAGCTGAGCCAATGATCAATGAGGAGGGGGCGGGGCCAAGACGCTTTCTGTGTGTGAATGGGATAAACAAAGCAGCAGCTGTGGAGCCCCAATAGCAAGCTGCTTGCTATGTGGGCAGGAGGGAGGGGCCAGGAGCGCCGACAGGGGACCCCAGAAGAGGAGGATCAGGGCTTCTCTGTGCAAACCACTGCATGGAGCACTTATGACGTTATTTAAAAAAAAAAAAAAAAAAATGTGCCTTTATTATCACTCTAAAGGTGCAATGTAGCAGTGAACAAAGCCAAATGGACAACTGTGCCTGCAGGCCCAATCTATTGCAGGTACTCTATTGTTTCCTAGGACAGACAGGATATTTTGTAGGTGACCTCATGGCGGGGGTGTGTGGGTGTGTGTTCTATATATAATATGGAGTAACAATAATGAGCATCATAAGGGGGCCCCAATGGTCACTTTCTACAGCAGTTCTCATTTTTCATCATAAAACAAGATTTGTCAGACCATGCACAATGTAGCCCTATTTTTCTTTTCCTAGCTGGCAGGTTTGGATCCCAGCATGGTCTTCTGCTGCTATAATCCACTCTCTTTAAGATTGTCTGTTTGAAGATGCCTTCTGCACCCAGCTATTGGTTATTTCAGCACTTATGGACTTTCTAACAGCATGTATATGCGTGGGGTCAATATTACACTTTTGATTACAGAGGACAATGGATGTGGAAGAAAACTTGTTAGCCCAAGAGGACACTTTTTTTTTTTCTTCTCTAAAAGCATTTTAATAATGGATCATTTTTTTATTCAGATTTCAGTTTTGAATGGACACTGATACTGTATGTTGAATCACACTCTCTTGTTTTTATCTTGAGGGCTTCAGCAGTGAGGGTAGAATTTATTCGTAGCTGCCTTTGGTAAAATAAGCTGGTGGGTTATCTACGTTGGCATCTCCTTATTCTCTATACTACAATGTAAAATTTTGATTACTCTGACTTTTTAGGTGAAGACTTTAGGATGACCCTTTTATATTTTTATGTGGTGGCTTTCTTCTCTTACAGACTATGGGATATTGAGTGTGGAGCATGTTTACGAGTTCTGGAAGGACATGAAGAACTGGTACGATGCATCCGTTTTGACAACAAAAGAATAGTCAGTGGAGCATACGACGGGTATGTTTGTTCTCAAGTTTTCTTTCCTAAATGTATCTTTATTAGGAGATAGGGGGATAATTATAGAGTATGAGTTAAAGAACAAGGGTAATGTGCTCCTTTTATTACAGATAGCTGTAAAAGCACCAATAGAAACCTTTAAACAGAATGTGCTTAGCAGATAACCTTCACAAACAAATAATGCCTTAAAATGGTTGAAAACCTCAGTCATGAAATCTGAACAAAGCACATACTGTATAATCTGTAGTGTTTACTTGTCTATCTCCAAAGCTCTAATTGTCATTTCTCTCTGGTGCTTAGTTCTTCTGTTATCAGCATAAGTCACTTCTGGAAGTCTTCCCGACACATGAGATACAGTTTGTAATGGGGAGGAGGGCTCAGCACACAGCTTGTCTAATCAGAACACTGCTCTGCATGTTCCTTTGTGCCTGTGGAGCGGGGTGTGTCCCATTCCTCCAGTCAGTTCTCACACAGTGTATAAGAGCTGTAACTGCCTTCTCCTGTAACTGTGCTCCTCACAGATGCCGAAGGAATTTATCACAATTGTGCTCTTTTGAAGGCGTGTAGACAATAGAAGACTGCAGATAAACAAGTAAAAAACAGATGTAGGAGGATTTGTTTCATCTCTGTGTATCATGTGAGGCTATTCACTTCTTCACTGGGTATATGAGCGGGTTTTTAAACCACTTGAAATGAAAAACCGCACATGTGCTATTATCATTAAGAGAATTTCCACCTATAACTGTTATTTTTGGGCTCTTGATGCATGAATCTGTCTAAGCTATGGAGGAGTAAGCAGAAGACACAGTAGTGAAGTTTATCACACCTTCTATTGAGGTTGATTTACTAAAACTGGAGAGTGCAAAATCTGGTGCAGCTCTGCATGGAAACCAATCCGCTTCCATTTTTGTTTTTTTGTCAAAGATTTATTGAACAAGCTGAAATTAGAAGCTGATTGGCTACCATGCACAGTCGCACCAGATTTTGCACACTCCAGCTTTGTAACCAGTTGTACATATGCATTGGGCAAACATGTTTTTGATCTGTTAAGATATTGAACTGCTATTGAAGGAACATTTTGATAAAAGGAATTTTGTATGCACAAGTTTCAACACATAAAGATGTTCTACATAGAAGGTTATAGTAGTCACAAGCATTTCTCATAAGGATACCACATCTATATGGAGCTTTAGATACTCATTTGTATGGTTGTTATTGTAGAATTATTATTTGCAATCTAATTTAGCTAAGTTAATCGTGGCTTTCTGCTTGCTGTCATAACAGTATCTCTGCATATAGGCTGCTATTTTCTCATATCACAGATGTCTTGCAGTCATTGGATAACAGCTGTAAAACTGTAAAATTTTACTTCTTTGTAGACTGAAATTATATTTTTTCTTTTGGCTTAAGGTCAAAGGAACACTAAAGAGACTACTCACCTGCTTCTATGGCATCTCTCCCTCGCTGCGGAATCTCACTTCCCAATGAGGGGGCAGTGACTGAGGGGCATTCTGATGCAGGGTGGGAGCAATGCTATAGGAGCTTTGTGAGTGTTCTCTCTACTCCTACAAATCTGGATGCTGGTGAGTTGCCACCACAACAGGATCACTAGTGTACAATTGCTCTAAGGCTATTACATTACATATTACCTAAGCACAGAGTTCATCAGGGTCTAGCATGGCTCTAAGGGTGCCATACTTTGCACAATATTTGCAAGCCATGCAACCTTCTTAAGTGTTGCCTTGTAACAGTCTTTGGAATAAGTGCTGCAAATCTTGATCAGCCTTTTTTATTTTAAGTTCCTTAATGAGGAGCTAGGGAAATATGTATCAACGTTCCAGTATTTTTTATGAGAACATATTTCTTTTCAGCTGTCATAGTTACATGACATCTGTTTTTATACTAAGTGGCCATGCAACAAATGATCTGATATGTAATATAAGGGGTCGAAAAAAAGAAGAAAGAACTGTACTGAGGAGAGAGATTAGTAGTATTCTCTTCCAAGAGTGAAGTACCAGTATGTAGAGCTGATGACCTATTACTGTTGTCTTAATTAAGGCAATAATATAATACCTGCAATATCATTTTTGATCGTAATGTTAAAACAATTTGAAATCACAGCAAAAATCTTTCTACCCGTGAATGTGTTTTTTGTTCAGGAAACACTGTACAATGTTTCCTGAACAAAAAACACATTCACGGGTAGAAAGATTTTTGCTGTGATTTCAAATTGTTTTAACATTACGGTCAAAAATGATATTGCAGGTATTATATTATTGCCTTAATTAAGACAACAGTAATAGGTCATCAGCTCTACATACTGGTACTTCACTCTTGGAAGAGAATACTACTAATCTCTCTCCTCAGTACAGTTCTTTCTTCTTTTTTTCGACCCCTTATATTACATATCAGATCATTTGTTGCATGGCCACTTAGTATAAAAACAGACGGGCACAAAACAAGCCTGTTTAATATTCTTGGGATTCCATTTAAAGAAGAACTCCAGCTTTTGCTCCCTAAGCAGCAGATGCATTGTGCATGTAAATGGATCGCAACCCCACTGTCATTTTTTTATGTGTAACCTACGTTCTTTAGCAGTATACAGCATGTTTCTGTGTCTGTGATGTCACCCCCTCCTCTTGGCTGAATTTCTTAGTGATCTGACTTTCTGCTTTCTTCCTTTCCCAGTACTGTTACCACATCTCCCATGATCATTTGAGCCTTTGTAGCTTTAGGTTGAGCTATGGGAGTCACTTGTACCAGTTCTTGGAGTTGATGTAGGTGGGTCCCAGGGTTTCTGTGGGGGTTTCTGGGTCTTCATGTAGTTGGTGAAAGGTCAAATTCTGTCATACGTCCTCCTGTGTCATTCCTGTCTTGCAGCATGCCAAAGAATAATGGCTTACTGCAAGACTACAGAGGAAGGGCTATGGGAGGTTATTATAAAGATGTTTCCTTCATATGTAAATGAATCACGCCACCGAGGACAGGATCTTAAAAGGGGGGGGGGGGACTCTCCCTGTTCACACTGGTCGGAATATTTACTGAATTCATAAAGGATACACCTTCATACACAGCCCGTTCTAAAAGCTAACTGGTCGGGACTGAATGGATCACAATTAGAATTCAATCCTGCCCAACAGAAGCACAGCTAGCTTTCAGAATAGGCAGTGTATGAAGGGCTTTCCTTCTTGAATAGTGCTGTGATCTGTGAGGCGGGACTTGGGAGGTTTGGACGCTTCCTGTAGGTGTGGCTGGGCGGGATTGAATGCTAATTAGGATGTATTCAATCCCACCCACCATCAGAGCTGTGAAGGAAGTTCCATAATTTGCAGAGTCTGAAAAAAAGGGGAGTGTTAGACTATAACTGCTGCAGGAAGTGGCTGTGGAAGGGACATAAGTCTATCAGCTGGATCTACAGTGTCACATGACACAAAGCCACAACTAAACCCAAAATATCAGGGGATCTGCAGATAACAGAGCAACGTAGTACAGAGGTATGGATCTATGCTGGATTGATCATTTATATCAGTTCTAGTGAAAATAAAGTTGCAGTTCTGCTTTAAGGGAATTCTAATAAATTGAATTCAGGTAATGATGGTAAGATGAAATGTGCTGATAAATATTTTATAATTTCCACAAAATTTGACTAATATAGCCAGCTTAACCGTGATGTATCAGTATCTGGAATATACAGTGGGTACGGAAAGTATTCAGACCCCCTTAAATTTTTCACTCTTTGTTATATTGCAGCCATTTGCTAAAATCATTTAAGTTCATTCTTCTTCCTCATGAATGTACACATAGCACCCCATACTGACAAAAAAACACAGAATTGTTGACATTGTTGCAGATTTATTAAAAAAGAAAAACTAAAATATCACATGGTCCTAAGTATTCAGACCCTTTGCTGTGACACTCATATATTTAACTCAGGTGCTTTCCATTTCTTCTGATCATCCTTGAGATGGTTCTACACCTTCATTTGAGTCCAGCTGTGTTTGATTATACTGATTGGACTTGATTAGGAAAGCCACACACCTGTCTATATAAGACCTTCCAGATCACAATGCATGTCAGAGCAAATGAGAATCATGAGGTCAAAGGAACTGCCTGAAGAGCTCAGAGACAGAATTGTGGCAAGGCACAGATCTGGCCAAGGTTACAAAAAGATTTCTGCTGCACTTAAGGTTCCTAAGAGCACAGTGGCCTCCATAATCCTCAAATGGAAGACGTTTGGGACGACCAGAACCCTTCCTAGAGCTGGCCGTCCGGCCAAACTGAGCTATTGGGGGAGAAGAGCCTTGGTGAGAGAGGTAAAGAAGAACCCAAAGATCACTGTGGCTGAGCTCCAGAGATGCAGTCAGGAGATGGGAGAAAGTTGTAGAAAGTCAACCATCACTGCAGCCCTCCACCAGTCGGGGCTTTATGGCAGAGTGGCCCGACGGAAGCCTCTCCTCAGTGTAAGACACATGAAAGCCCGCATGGAGTTTGCTACAAAAACACCTGAAGGACTCCAAGATGGTGAGAAATAAGATTCTCTGGTCTGATGAGACCAAAATAGAACTTTTTGAGAAAACCAGGCACTGCTCATCACCTGTCCAATACAGTCCCAACAGTGAAGCATGGTGGTGGCAGCATCATGCTGTGGGGTGTTTTTCAGCTGCAGGGACAGGACGACTGGTTGAAATCGAGGGAAAGATGAATGCGGCCAAGTACAGGGATATCCTGGACAAAAACCTTCTCCAGAGTGCTCTGGACCTCAGACTGGGTCGAAGGTTTACCTTCCAACAAGACAACGACCCTAAGCACACAGCTAAAATAACGAAGGAGTGGCTTCACAACAACTCCGTGACTGTTCTTGAATGGCCCAGCCAGAGCCCTGACTTAAACCCAATTGAGCATCTCTGGAGAGACCTAAAAATGGCTGTCCACCAACGTTTACCATCCAACCTGACAGAACTGAAGAGGATCTGCAAGGAGGAATTGCAGAGTATCCCCAAATCCAGGTGTGAAAGACTTGTTGCATCTTTCCCAAAAAGACTCCTGGCTGTATTAGATCAAAAGGGGGCTTCTACTAAATACTGAGCAAAGGGTCTGAATACTTAGGACCATGTGATATTTCAGTTTTTCTTTTTTAATAAATCTGCAACAATGTCAACAATTCTGTGTTTTTCTGTCAGCATGGGGTGCTATGTGTACATTCATGAGGAAGAATAATGAACTTAAATGATTTTAGCAAATGGCTGCAATATAACAAAGAGTGAAAAATTTAAGGGGGTCTGAATACTTTCCGTACCCACTGTACCTTGCCCTGTTGAGGGTCCAGGGCCCTTTGTAATGGTCCTAGTACAGAGAAGCTCAAGTAAACAAACTAATATGGAAAAGTAAGAAAGTTTTCTTCAGTACAATAAAAATGCCTAGTCACTTAATTGAATTATGCTGCCTGATCTGATGAAGTAGTCATCTATGGAACATTATTCCAAAGCTATAACTAAACCTTTCCTTACTCAAGTTTTGCATTTTAAACTCTTGGGTACCTCACTGCTGGGAACATTACAAAAGAGAGATGCAGTGTGCATCGCCAGTACAACAAAGCTTTCACGTGGACTTAACAGGAAGAAGGACTGCAGAACGGAAGGTTCTAAAAAATGTTGTCACCCTTCTTCTGCCTTACAGTGTTTAAGTAAGGCATAAGAGTCACAAGACATGTGCTTGACTGTACAAATCTCGACCAGTAAAGAAATTCCTATATGCCTGTCTCATCTGATTGTTTGGCTCTTTGGGTCAGGCTGCCCTTTAAGAATTTAAACTGCTTTTCTAAGTGCTGGGTAAAGTTGAATATGAAAGATTTCGTACATAGGAATTAGAATACAAAGGATATGTTGTTTTTATATCAGGTGCCATTTACATTCTCCATTAATTAACATCACCTGTTCTCAAGCTATTTGTCTTGCTTCATTTTAGAATTGCGTGGCAAAAATATTCTTATTTTTCTTTCGGTTGTAACGAAGCTGAGGCATGTTTCATTAGCCAAAGCATTTATCAAAATCTACTCCTGATCTGTTCACCACGGGGCTTCGTTATTAGAGGCCCTGCTCTAATTAGCATCAGTTATTTGACAGCAGTGCTCACTCATGTTTCATCACATGACTCTTTGTGAACACCGCTGCTTGTTACACCCTTGCACATGACAAACACTGCTGCTATTGTGCACACACCGAGTTTGCTGGGTCAGTTGATACACAGGCTGCAGAAAGTCCAGGATGTCAGCCTTTTGGGTTCACTAACATATTTCACAGCCATATCATATGAGTGGGTGTTTAATGTACAGAGAACTGCATAGACACGTAAAATGGATCTGTCATCTTACCATGATTTTAAAAAAATCCTCACCCAGTTTGTAGATTGAGGTTGACTTGTGATGTGTCATACCCTTGATATTCCTAAAAGGAGAAGTTCACCCTTATCACCTTTATTTTATTCCTTCAAAGGATATGTTCACCTGTATTTAGGATGGAACATGTAACATAAAAAAAATATTTATTGATAAACCCACGCTATCGTGACAAACAATGTGCTACCAAACGTGCAAATAGAGTAACAAAGCTGCTGTTAATATGTAAGGTGCTAAAACCTCAAAACACTAAAATAACATAAAAAAAAGCGCTGCTTCAAAATATTGTGCAATATTAGCATACAAGTGCAATAAACAATGTTAAGTGCTAGTGCAAAGAAATTAAAATATAGAAAGTCCATGATGCAAAATATAGTGCAAAAGTTGCAATATAGTGTCTGTGCTGATAGGTATCTTCTGCTGATGATATCATAGTGCTCCCCTTCTGTGATCCCTACTCGCTAGAAATATAGATCAAATAAGCATGTAGTACTACCAAACACAGATATAAGTGATACTTCCACTCTTCCTCCTCCAAACACATAAGGTACTTATAGTATGTACTGGTAGGGATGCACCGAATCGATATTCGGATCAGATATCGGCGCCGATATGGCCATTTTAGATGGATCGGGGGATCGGTAACATTGACCGATCCACTTGCCAATCCGGTTTTTGCTGAGTAACGGCTCAGCCATCCCTTACTAGGTGTAGTAGTAGTATGGGATGGGAGCCGCTACTTCCTGTATAGGTCCGGCTCACAGGCGGAATGATATCAGATGCACTCCGCCTGTGAATGGAGGAGCCACACACATGAAGCAGCGGCTTTGCTCTGTACTGCAGCCGCTTGCTTTGTGTGTAGCTCCGGATCGGTATTGGCGATTTAACAACGCCAGGTATCGGTATAGGGTCCAAAAAGTCTGATCGGTGCATCCCTACTTACTGGATCTTGGAATTTTCCTAAATGGTTCCTTCAACCATATGGCTCTCATCCGGTATATACATGGGATGAAAGAAAGGTATCCATAGCATAAAACCATTTAAAAATGTATTGAGATTATATTAGATGCACTTACAGCATAAATATAAAAAATGAGCATAAAGGCTGGTGTGGTTCGCCATTCAGCGTGCGTTCCAAATACCGGAAATAAGTCACAGATTCGTCCCCGCTTGACACATTTTGCCCCTCCTATCGGGCTGTTCAGACATGCTGCAGAGTCTCCCCCCCTCCCCAGTGATAGCGGGTGGGCATCTTCTCTGGGCGCCCGCTTTCACTGGTTAAGTATAACGTGGTCATGTGGGGCTTTGCCCTCCTGGCCACATTAATCATTTACAGTCCTCTGTAAAGGGGAAACTACAAGTCCCAACAGTCTTTGGGGTTGTCAGCTTGTAGTTGTCAATGAACTACCACAGCACTATTGAGCGTTCTGGTAGTTGTCTTTTCCTGTCTGTGTGTATCTGCCTGCCCGCACTAGGTACAAGCAAACAGGTACACTGTCAAGTCTACGGGTGTCCTGCATGGTCACCCGTGATCTGCTTATCGACCTGTCTCACATTTAATATTTCTCTCAGCATTCTATGGGGGAAAAAAGTGATGAAAAGCACAGGAAAATGTACGATAGTGTGAAATAAATGAGGTTGAAGGTTTAATTGCTATGAAAATGAACAAAATGCTATTTCTTAGGCATGGCTTTTACTGGTAAGAGTTTAATTGCTGACCGGTTATCTTTAATGCAAGATCCCATCTGATTTACAGTGGCTACAATAAGTTGAAACCATTGCACTTTGCGCTGCCTTATTAAATAGCCTTGACTGCATTACTTACATATTGTTTATTACTTTAACATTTTATTTGTGAAAAACGAGGCTCGTTTTATTGCATTGTCTCTTACTGTTGTGAGCAATCTATAACTTACTCTTTGGCTTGCAGGAAAATTAAAGTGTGGGACCTTGTGGCTGCTTTAGATCCTCGTGCTCCCGCAGGGACACTTTGTCTGCGGACACTTGTGGTAAGTACACAGAGATTTGTTGTGCCTTTTGCTCAGAACTAAGGTATTTAAACAGAGTTGTTTTATATAGCACAAGAGTATGTATCTTGGTTATTTAACACATGAAAATGACCCTCCTCTACAGATTATAAGGGCATCTTTGAAGTCTTCTGGGAAATACTACCAGCTTTTACATACTGCTAATGGGAATAAAATTGGTAATCCAATATTCGCAAAAAGAAATGAAAAACCCAACACTTGACAACCTGATCCACAGTTTTGTTATTTAAGCTGACATTGCTCCAACAGAGAGAAAATCAGATTCTTGCTGCTACTTAGAAGCATGTGTTGATGCACAAACCTATTGTAGATATTGGGATTTTGTGTCTGGGTGGAGTGAGGAATGTTGCATGGAATCAGAGCAGAGTGTGCAGGGTCTGTCACTGCCTTTTGCTCCTATTGGATCTGAGCAATTATGGAGGCTCTTCTGAAGAGAGGAAAGAAACTGTCTCTCCTACGATGACACCAACAGACTTTCACAAAGCTCTCTCCAGTGAAGCAACAAACTCTGAGTGGTTCTTATTCCCTGTGATAATCATAACTCCACTTGCTATCTAAAACCCAAAAGGAAGAGTAAAAACTCTTTAAAAAATAAAAAATCTGCAACAAATATTTCCAGTCTTCGTTACTTTTCTATGCTTAAACTCTGCCTGTTAATCTTTTCAGAAAAATTTAAAAGGTGAATTAACACCTTACTCCCTTTCATCCCGAAAGACCTTGCTGTACTTAACTCCACTGGTAATGAGCTGTGAGTTCTCATACAGCCATTGTATCGCCTGGGGATTTGAAATCCCAACTCTTCTCCCCCTTCTTTCTGTAGGACTTCTTGGACAGATTCAAGTGAATTTTGATTGGTCAGTGATTTCACAGAGAATCGCTCTGATCTGTCCTGGAAGCCTTGCAGAAAGAAGCAGGTAAAGAGCAGGATCTCAAATCTCTTGACTGCTATGCAAGCTGCCTGGGCACTGACCGTTCTTTACCCATGGAGGCAGGTACAGAGGGAACAAAGGGGGATGGGGAGGTTTAGGATGTTAACTTAACTTTTTTTTTTTCTGAAAAGGGGAGTTTACATTTTAACAGATAAGTGTTGTTGGTTTATACTTTTTATACAAAAAAAAAAAAACAGCAGTACAGTTATACAAATATACAAACCTAAAAATCACTAGAGTCTATAGGTGTAATTATAAAACAATCTAAGGATACAAATTACATTTATACTATACTGTAATATATATGACCATATGTATGTACATATTTTGTCCGCTTAATCTTGTATCCTTGTATATGTTGTCTCAGGACTAAATCCACTCATAAAGTACCATACTAAGTGTACAGTAGTTTATGGATGGAGCAGTCAGACGGGATATATATATATAGTATCTCATCTCACAAAAGTGAGTACACCCCTCATATTATTATTTTATTAAATCTGTTCATGTGACAACACTGAAAAAATGACACTTTGCTACAATGTAAAGTAGTGAGTGTACAGCTTGTATACCAGTGTACATTTGCTGTCCCCTCAAAATAACTCAACACACAGCCATTAATGTCTAAACCGCTGGCAACAAAAGTGAGTACACCGCTAAGTGAAAATGTCCAAATTGTTCCCAATTAGCCATTCTTCCTCTCTGGTGTCATGTGACTCGTTAGTGTTACAAGGTCTCAGGTGTGAATAGGGAGCAGGTGTGTTAAATTAGGTGTTATCGCTCTCACTCTCTAATACTGGTCACTGGAAGTTCTACATGGCACCTCATAGCAAAAAACTCTGACAATCCAAAAAAAAAAGAATTGTTGCTCTACATAAAGATGGCCTATGCTATAAGAAGATACCCTATATTAAGATACCCTATAATATACCCTGATATTTCAAAACCCTGAAACTGGGCTGCAGCATGGTGGCCAAGACCATACTGCGGTTTAATAGGACAGGTTCCACTCAGAGCAGGCCTCACCATCGTTGACCAAAGAAGTTGAGTGCACGTGCTCAGCGTCTTACCCAGAGGTTGTCTTTGGGAAATAGACAAATGAGTGCTGCCAGCATTGCTGCAGAGGTTGAAGGGGTGGGGGGTCAGCCTGTCAGTGCTCAGACCATACGGCGCACACTGCATCAAATTGGTCTGCATGGCTGTCATCCCAGAAGGAAGCCTCTTCTAAAGATGATGCACAAGAAAGCCCGCAAACAGTTTGCTGAAGACAAGCAGACTAAGGACATGGATTACTGGAACCATGTCCTGTGGTCTGATGAGACCAAGATAAACTTATTTGGTTCAGATAGTGTCAAGCCAATGGTGGTGGGAGTGTCATGGTCTGGGGCTGCATGAGTGCTGTCTGCACTGGGAGGTACAGTTCATTGAGGGAACCATGAATGCCAACATATACTGTGACATACTGAAGCAGAGCATGATCCCCTACCTTTGTAGCCTGGGCCGCAGGGCAATATTCAAACATAACGACCCCCAAACACTCCTCCAAAATGACCACTGCCTTGCTAAGGAAGCTGAGGGTAAAGGTGATGGACTAGCCAAGCATGTTTCCAGACCTAAACCCTATTGAGCATCTGTGGAGCATCCTCAAACGGAAGGTGGAGGAGTGCAAGGTCTCTAACATCCACCAGCTCTGTGATGTCATCATGGAGGAGTGAAAGAGGACTCCAGTGGCAACCTGTGAAGCTCTGGCTAACTCCATGCCCAAGAGGATTAAGGCAGTGCTGGAAAATAATGGTGGCAACACAAAATATTGACACTTTGGGCCCAATTTGGACATTTTCACTTCACAGGGATGTACTCACTTTTGTTGCCAGCGGTTTAGACATTAATGGTTGTGTGTTGAGTTATTTTGAGGGGACAGCAAATGTACACTGTTATATTATAAACTATACACTCACTACTTTACATTGTAGCAAAGTGTAATTTCTTCAGTTTTGTCACATGAAAAGATATAATAAAATATATATTCACAATATTAAAATATTAAAAATATTTACAAAAATGTCTCCGTGTGCGTATGTATGTATGTATGTATATGTGTATATATATATATATATGTGTGTGTGTGTGTGTGTGTGTGTGTGTGTGTGTGTGTGTGTGTGTGTGTGTGTGTGTGTGTGTGTATTTGTATATATAATTTTATTTTCTATTGTGTTCCTACAACAAAATTTAAAAAAAAAAAGTTATTTCAATTTGACCAATGTTAGTTTTAAACCTGCTAAAGTTACTGTAGATTTTAAAAATGCAAAGTGTATTCTGTCATTTGTCCTGTTTATAATGACCTCAAAATGATTTTGGAAATTGGAAAAAATTAGTGTTGCTTAATGGTAACTGTTAATAAAGGGTTAAATTCGTTTTTTTTTTTTTTTTTATTTATTGAGAGCCTATTAAAAACTGACAATAAATGCCGTTAAAGGCACATTCCTTTGTGCGTGTAAAAATAACTGCTCAAAATACATTGTTACGATACAATTGTTGCTATGTATTATAAATAGTCTGCAAACAATGCTTGCAGGCTTTTTTTCTATAGGGGCTGCTGTTGGCGCTCCTAACACCTAGCCCCAGACTCGACTGTCAATTCATGAGGCAATTTTGCCAATCAGAGGGCCTGCAACAGGGGAGAGAATAATGGGTAAATGACGTGCATTTAAGGAACATAGATTGTTTTTTCTACTTTTAAAGGAGAAGTACAGCCAAAGCTCATTTGGCTGTACATCTCCTATGGATCACTGGAGTGCAGTCTGTTCTGCACTCCTGTGACCCGTTTTCAGCAGGGAGTGGATTGAAGTCCGCTCTCAGCTGACGTCACAGATGCCGGTCTAGGCACCGCGTTATCACGACCACGGAGTCGGGATCCGCCAGGTGCCTCGACCGACACCCGGCTCAGCCTCTCAGCGAGCCGCTGAGAGCCTGAGTCAGCCACTCCCTGCTCCAGCGCTCAAATGAGCAAGGAGAGGGCAGAGCAGAGAGCTACTGACAGTCAGCAGCTCTCTGCTCGAGGAGATGTCAGAACCGAGCGATCGGCAGTGTTCATTTGCTCGCTTCTCAGTGTAGAGATGCCGGGGGACAGATGCAGCATCAGACCAATGTTGCATCCACCTGGGTAAGTATACATGGGGGGGGGGGGAATTTAAACCCATACTTCTCTTATAAGTGTTTAAACTTTAAAATATTTTAAGGTAGTGTACCTTTAAGATGTAGCAGTGAATTAGGAATACACACAACCTGAAAAAGACGGCCTTTCAAATGTTTAGTATCCAGCATTAAGAATAAGCCTTTCAATTTGTTAGTGAAGTTGATGTGAAACAAGATCTGTGTAATTGCGGTCTCATCCAGGCACCATTATTTTCCCTCTTGGCAAAATTTCACTGCGGCCTGTTAAATAGAAGCACACTTAAAAGAATCGGAGCTGTGGTTTGTGTATGGTTGTGACCACAGGAGATCAGAGGAGAGCACTACCATTATGGCCATCCAAAATTAATCTTGGCTTAGTACCAGGAACGGAATAGCCTCCTATAGCTTCTGTTCAAATTGCAAGCAGTAGGAGAAGGTTCATAGTTCATGGATGTTGATTGCAGGCTCATTTGTCTTCTCTTTGCTTCCTATAAGACATTATAATGTCTGGCTGAATTAGTGTGGTAATGTGATGACTGTCGCACGCTGTTTTAAAGGGCCAGTAAACCTAAATTACCACTTGGTTTATATGATAGAGCAATGCATAACCTTTAAAAGTTTCAAAATCAAAGCTGACTGACATTAAGGATATCTTCCTACAGAGAGATGACTTTTCTGACTAATAATCGCAGTAAGCAATGTAGTTGACGGATCGTAATAAGTGGACAATGCACTTAAAAGAACAGTTCGCTATTGACCTGACTGTCTTCTGACACTCTTATGTATGCCTGCCAAAATGTCATATTTTATGTATGGTAACTATCATGGTACCTGTATACAATTCAACTGTATATAAACCCTAAATCTATTTTAAGCGTGTTTGATATGTTTTACTGTATACAGTTTTCCTAACCAAATCATTTTTGTTGCAAAGTTTCTTACCTGGAGATCCTGTCCATAACCACACTCCCTGTTACAGACTGACAGCGCTATGCCACTGTCTTTCAATCAGTAACAGTGCTGTCAGTCTGCTCTGCTAGCTCCTTCAATTCCTATCAGCGCATGGACCAACCAAAAGAGCTCACCTAGCAGGCTGACCACGCTACTGCTAATTTGTAAGGCAACTCCTTAGTATTGTCAATCTGCAACAGTAAGTGCTGTTACTGGCAGACCTCTAGGTAAGAAACTTAGTAACACCAAAATAATAATTGATAAAACGGTATACAGTAAAACGTGTGTTGCCAATCATACTGAAAAATAGATTTAGGCCTTCTTCACACAATCATTTACCCGAATGCAGAAAATTCCAGTGGCAGGAACCAAAGAATCCTAGCAGTTCAATTGACAGGTGCATGCAAAAAGAGGCAGCCATCCATCTGCTGTTCTCAAAGGCTATTGACCTGATGGTGGTCATCTACAGAAGTTCATCACTCCTGGGAGTCTGTCCCCAGGGTTACATCATTGAATCAGGATGATACTTTTGAGCCCAGTTTGCTGGCTTTGGCTTGTGCAGCAAAATAAATAAGAATAATAAATGCGAAATAAGACAGACTGAAAATGGCCATCAATGTTTACATGTAGTCACACACAAAGCGCTTACCTACAGTTAGGGACAGATGTCAAAACCTGGACATGGCTTGGACATCTGTTCTTAGCCACAGGTAACCCTATGGATCTCTGAATATTGGCGCTGGAATCTGGTGTATGCGGGTAAACGCCCGCGTGAAGGAGGCCCTTGGGTTTACATGCACTTTAGGCAATTGTTGCGGTTTCTGTCAGTTTTAATAAAACCAGGCAGTCACCAGGATGTCTCTGTCTTTGGGCATTTTCGATCTTACTAGATGTTGGCTGTTGTATTTTATTGAGTTTTCCTGACCAGTCATTTCCCCAAAATAAAGCTATCTACTAATCATGTATTTTTAATTTTTTTTTTTTTTTGTAAACTATTTAAACTGTACACTGAGTTTCCTGGGCCTTTTTAAAGACTTGATAGTTTGTGTAGTAACCAGTCAAAACTCTACTTTTCTTACTGTTAAATTACCTGTAGACATGAAATTGCAGTTGACCAATCAGCCCAAAAACTGATATTTGTGTGTGGCCTCCAATATCAATGTTAAAGTGTAACAAAGCAGTTCTCATTGTAAAAAACCTTATTCCAGTTGCTTTTGCCTCCTCCAAAAGCTGGTGATAGAAGGGAGGAGAGGTGAGAGGATGCTACTGTTTAAATTGACATAAACTTTACTTGGCAGAGTCCAGCAAACAAGTTTATGGAACGTTCTGCAACACTCGGACGCCCCTCTGAAGTTTGTGTCCAAGATTACTACAGTACACTGCTAAAAATTTGATCTTGTTTTAGGATGTTGAACTTTAATGAGAAATGAAGTCTGTAGTCTGCCAGGTTTACCTTTCTAATGTTTCTGTCATATTAGAGTTTGACTGTGTTTTTGATGTTTGTTATCAGGAACATTCAGGAAGAGTTTTCCGACTACAGTTTGATGAATTCCAGATAGTCAGCAGTTCTCATGATGACACTATCCTCATCTGGGATTTTCTAAATGACCCCACGGCACATTCGGAGTCCTCCCGTTCACCCTCTAGAACATACACCTACATCTCCAGATAAATAACACTAAATAGTACCTCACAAATTGCACAGGTAAGCCCTGTATCCTATGCTACCATTGCCATAGTTGACTTTATCACATATTTTACAATATCTTCGTAAAGCCGTATCTTGTCTTTTAGCCATGTTCCATTTTCATACTGAAGAACAGATGGATGGATTCCTCTGTAAAGATTATTGGCCTCTTTACAGATGTTGATTATTGGCTGGGCACATTTATACTTTGCAGTGTTAATAAGGAATTGTTTCAAGCTGTCCATAGATGTTGGGTGAATGGTTGTTCGGGCATGTTTTTTTTTTTTCTCGAAAAACAGTTGTGACCTAAGCATGCATGCTTAAAGCAACCAAGCATGCATGTTTATGTTGGTAGAATAGGATAAGGAAATTAACATTCCCAATACGGTCTTAAGCCTGTCAATGATGGTTTGAATCTTGGCAGGTTCAGCAGGGACCAGCCAACATTCAATTCACCTATGGGCAGGGTAATTGTAGTCAATTCATCGATTGACTTGGGTACAACCAGTACAGCTGATTTTTAGTTCTCCTAAGAGCTCTTTTTGTGAGATGGGGGGGTGGGGGGTGGCGCCTGTTGCTTCTCATGGACACAAATAAATCCATAGTCTCCTGATCTGGATAAAATCAGAATGCTAGAGGAGTTATCATTCCACAACTGAGGGACCTCTTGTGCATAGATCCTTGACACCACCCATCTTCACCTGCCAAATTTTGTATTTTTACTGCAGGATTGACGTCTGCTCTGTTCTAACATTTACAAGTGAAATATTCACCTTCATTTTTTCAAATGTATGGTGATAATTTTCCAGTAAGTATGGAGCCATCTCAAAAACATTAGTTTCATAGCAGGATCAATCAGTTGGAACACTGATAATTTATAACTCTGATACTTTATTGATATTCCAAGACAGAGAAAGAAATGTCAATAAAAAAATACAGAAGAATTGTACACTTGGTTAAATTGTGTTTGCTGTCATGACAGAGCCATAGCCATCAAGTGTACACTGCGCCTTTGTGACTGCTCATTCAAATTCTCAGCATTTTTTTTAAAAAAAAAATGTTTTAAATAATGTAAGGGTTGCTGTTGTTGGCACAGGTTGCCCTCATTTCAAGCATGCCCCTTTATTGTAACCATTACATAAAGCTCTTTAAATATTACTATGGGCCAGTATGTCACAGACCCCATATCCTTGTATCCTGACAGACAGAGGAGTAAATACATGTTAACCAAATATCATTTGGGTGTGCAGGTCTTTGAAACATGGTTTTATTCTCCACATTTTCCTGAAGAGAAAACAGATTGTTTTTGAAAACTCGAACCCCAGAATATTTTAAGCTATCTAACGAATGGCCTTACCTAAATTTTGTGGTTTTCTACTGCTTTCTAGGACTTTGCTTCTATCTGTATTGTATAATATTGACATGTTCTGTGGTTTGCTTCCTGACCGTGCATTCATTTTTTTTTTTCCTTTTATTTAATGCAGGACTTTATTTGAAAATCTGATAACTGAATCACCTGTGAATGCCGGGAATATAAACTATTTACTTGACCAGTATTTGATGAAAAGGAGAGCCCCTTTGTCTTGACACACCCTGGATGATGCAAACGGACAGCTGGAAGCAGCCCTAGCCAACGTGTGCAGCAGACTGCTGGAGTGCTGCTATCAGAAGAGATTAACTCCTTCATTGCTACAGGGGTTTGCTGATTATTACATAGCTAGGGGCTTGCACACTCCTGTGTCAGTGACAGTGGTTACTTTTAACAAACTGTTGCAGTGTCGGAAACAAAGACTGTACCGGTCACAGATTCTTTAAATATATTTAATTGTCTTGCCAGAATGTCAGTTGCTTTGCTATAAGCAAAAGAACATCTTCCACTGTGTCCCATGCTCACGCTGCTTTCAGATGTGGTTATATTTGGGAATTTGCTGAACTTTTGCAAATACTTAGAACGATGAACAGGAATTTTATTTTTTCCTTTCAAAAAAATACGTTTCAAGCCCCCGTAGTTAAATGAAAACATTTTACCATAGTAAGCATGGAAAACATATTTTGCCTTTTTTTTTTTTTTTTTTAAATTATTATTTTTATTTCATTTTTTTTATTCTTTGTTCGCTTGTATGTTCACTTTTATTTTATTTTTTTCATTGTAACAAATCAAGTGTTGTAGATTCCTGTATAGTTATGTATGGGTCATTAAAATTTTAGCGTAAAAAATTAAATAAATGAATTAGACATTTTATTATTGCATAGGGGGGAAACACTTTTAAGACCTTTCATTAGGTGTATGTGTGTTCATTTGTACTATTAGTGAAGGATTTTTTTTTAACTTCCTTTTTTGCTTGAGTGGTTTGCATGGTCTCCATTTATGAATCATGATTTGTTTGTAATTGTTCTGTTGTCAGTCACTACAAAAGCAGCATCAAGCTTGTCACAACCTTGACCCATCTTTTTTTTTTTTTTATTTCACAAATTCCATAAATAATAGTGTAACATACGATTATAAAACCATCAATAAGAAAAAAGAAAACATTTCACACATCTTAAATCTGTAGCCCTGACTTTTAGGGTAGCTAAAAAGCAGTGATAAATTCCTTTTTGGTATCACTTCTATGATTTAAACTTTGTTGTGTACTGCATTTTTGCAGCTGCCTATTTTTTTTTTTTTTTTTGTAATTTGCTACATAGACAATTCTAGCTACAGATAATGCATTCTTCAGCTGGTTAGCACAAATTTGTTTAGACATTTTGCCCTGGTCCACTGGGTTCGGGCATTGGGCGGTATAGGCATAGCTATCAAGATAATTATTCACTTTAATATCTAAACACATGATATGCAGCAATAATATTGACCGAATTCACCAATCAATCACTGAGCACCAAATCTTCATAAGTATTTAGATGTTTTAAAATACAGCGAAGTAAAAAAAAAGAAATAAAAAATCGACTTTTATTGTAGTAATACTAAGGAAAGTTCTCCAAAGCATGTTTCTGTAGTCTTTTCGATAAGATCTTTTTTTCAGCTCCAGATTAGTTAGTTTTAAAATGTCACAATAGCATATTTATATATGTCAGTTGTACAGCCAGCACATAACCAGATCATGAATTATTCCAGATAACTCCTTCCTCTTTGCTATAGATGAGTCCAAAGATTATATTCATAAATAAAAAACGTAATCTGCATACAAATCGCTGTAATTTAGCACAATGATTTACCTCCATTTTAAAACCGTTATTTATTAAAAAGAAAGGAATAATATTGATGTAAGGAAATTTGAGCTAACCAATGTATCATTCGTTTTATCTGTCCAGAAAAGAATTATCCCTTAATAAAACCGTACTTAAAAATACTATAATTGCATATTAGCAATTCTTTGCAAGATAACTAGGCTGATTTACTAAAGGAGTTAAAAATCTTCACACAATTCACTTCCATTATCCAATCTTGTACAAATTAAGTAAATGGAAATTTTCTTTTCACATGATTGGACAATTAACGTGATAATATACACAATTTGAAGATTCTCAACTCCTTTAATCATCTTTGTGGTTTTAAATGTTGCAAGCAGTTCGTTGCAAAACTTTTTTTTTTTTTTTTATTTAAAATACTTTCATACTCAATGTTTGATTTATTCTCACTATAGATATGGTTGTCTGCTTACCTTTCCTTCAGATAAAAAATTCACAAAATGTTTTGTATTCAACCAAGTCTGAACCCTACAGTTGTTCATTAGGTTCTGATTTATGTTTTATGCCTCGCACTGCACTTTTGATTCATACATGCGAGTCTGCACAGTTAAAAAGTGGAGAATTGCAAAAAGAAAGGTGAGAAATAGGAAATCTAAAATCATCCTTGACATCTGTAATAAAGCTTACATGAATTAAGTATAAGGTACATGAAGTCATTTTTTTTTTTCTTTTCTTAATCTTGAAGAAGTTTATCAGTTTTGCTATTATTTTCTGACAACTGCAGGGCTAAAGTAGGAAAAATAGAGCTCTCAAATTATTCTTCGACCCATTTCGATGAGGCTGCGTACTGACGAGAAGGAAGATGAATTGGGAAAGTTAACGTTTATTTCCTTCACTGTTTTTATGCTCTGTTCTTTTTTTCTATTCCCTAGATTCTCAGGCCATTTTCTACTACTAAACAGCGGAAAGTAGAGTTTCATTTGTAAGGATGTTATTTGACCCCCAGGCATGCTTTAATTATAGTGAATTCAGTGGAAGCATACATCACCAGTGTTGGGTAAAAGCATTGATAGCCTTTGTAATCTTCGGTCTCACTTCTTACCCTTGTAATAAAAATGAAAGATGACCCAACGTCTTTTTTTTTTTTATTTGGTGTCTTAACATCATGCCCATTTTAACAATCTTAATGGTGCTTAATTAGCCCCACAATATTTTCAGCCTCTTGTTTATTTTTTCATATGCATGTTTTTTCGTTCGTTGTCAGTTCCGAGACACAAGAAAAATGCACAAAATTGGTCCTTTTATTACCACATTAAAAAAATATATTTTTTGTTGCAAACTATACTTAGTCTACAGTACAATTCTAAAATGTAACATGTAGATCACAGAAGAAAGTCCGATTTTTTTTTTTTTTTTTTTAAGATTTTTATCACTCACTTTTTTTTTATGCACCTTTAATGACTCGCACTGCTGGCTCAAAAACGGACAAGTGAGGCAAGTAATGACAGCATTGCTGATATGTCTCTTTTGCTAAAGCCGCTGGCTAGAAAAATTGCGGGCCCACTGGTGAATATCATCTGAGTGGTAGAAAGACTAGTTTTGTACAGCATAAATAGCAAAACATTTGAGTTGCATTACAGCCAACAGACCCTTTTTAAAACAATATATAATTCCATGTAGAAGTATGTAGAAGTTTTTGTTCTAAAAAGGTGTCAATCTTTTGTTTGTTTAATGTGGCATAAATTATTACATTATATCATGACCAGTATACAAATGTAAAACAAAGGGGCAGTCTTGTGCCAAACTTTTTTTTTTTTTCCTTTTTAAAAGTTTTGTTTGTCACCTGATTAATTTTACTGCCAAAGAAGTAAGCATTATGTGTTACATATAAAAGCATAACCATAGGAGCCAATGGTGTAGTGTAGTGCCATTGTCCTCCTTTAACTGTTAAGTAATCATGTGACTAAATCGTATTGGTTTTACACTGACTGATACATGTTCTCTCGACTGTTGTCATGGTCTACTAAACGCATTTGGCATGATATGAATGATTTACTGTAGGGGGACTGTGTGAGTGAGGTGTGAAACTATGAAACATTCATTAATAATCACACATAACTCATGTTGCTCTTTTCTGTTTATAGTATAAAATAACGTTTTATTTGCTTGGTAAACCAAATAATATATAGATAACTTAACGTGCATAAAATAATTGTATAATTTGCCATTTTCTTTTTTTTCTTGTTGCAAAATTCTCAGTGACATGGTGCTTAGTAAATGTTTCGTACATTTACATAACAAATACGAATTTAGCATTAGTTCAGAGCTGGTGAAATCACTAGAATCAAAGATTGCTATTTAACATGCAAAGAAAGTGCAAAATAAAAAGTTTACATTTTGAAAATGCGTGATAATTCCAATTTATGTTTTGATGAAATATTTGATTGGGAATGTAACATTGTACTTTATTTTAACAGTGTTTTCTTTAAAATTAGAAGTATATTCTCACATTTTTTGGGCACATAGAGTACCTTCCCAAAGTATGAGATTCTTTATTAGTTTAAGAAAAGATATAATAAAAAAAAATTCAAATAGACAATAAAAAAAGACATGATAGATTTGTTTGTTGCTGTGATGTATGCCTTGTACCAATGCATGGAGATATACTTGATAAATTTTATGAGTTTGGTGTTGATAGGGTAAATCTATGTGTGTTCAAGCGACGTTGAATTTGATTTTTCAAGCTTAAGAAAGCACTGTAATACTAAACAGTTGTATTCACAAATGTGTATGTTGAGTATTGGATGTGAATTATTGTCATGTGTTTCTACACCAACTTCTCATGAAGTAAGCACTGGTTTTCTTGAATTCCATTTCCCACTATATGCCTAGTTTTTTTTTTTTTTTTGTAGATTTGTGGATGAAGGTTTATGCAAAGATATATAAATATATATATATTTAACTAATAAGGATGAGTATTGCATCCTTTTTGTTTCATAGAGACTCTAAAATTTTCCTTTTTTTTTTTTGATCTAATGTTCATGGGTTATTTTGTATCTAAATATTGACAGTTTCATTTCACTTTAAAGGACACTCCTTCCACCTGTGTCTCTTTTGATCATACTAAGACATTCCTTGGTGCAAGTGACGGTTGTCTGTTGACAACTACTGTATGTGCTTTCTTCATTAATACAAGTTGAGGGTTAAAGCACAAAACAGTAATAGGGCAGGTCTGTTAATCTGGTACATAAAAAGTTGTCAGCTTATAGTGTGCGCAAGTTTCAAGGAATGATGTAGTTGGAATCTAAATATGAATCAAGCTCGGTGGTGAAACCCTTTAAAATGTTTTCTATAGACCTTCCGTTAATGAAGTTTGTTAATAAATACATCCTGCTGCTGTGGGTCGCTTCTGTAAAAATGGAGACCATTCTCGGAGCACCATGGTTAAGAAAAGTTTGTGTCCATGCTGTAAATTTTTTTTTTTTTTCTTAGGTCCAAGTTGAAATTTTGTTTTGGTTCTGTTAATGTAAAATTACAGATTGAAGTTGGGGTATGGTCCCCTGTCACCATGTTGACAAAACTAGACAATGGGCAGGTAATACATATCTGTCCGCTGGGTGGCAAGTTAAATCTTCATTTTCCTCAAGAACCCTGCTGCTCTTTGATACTTTCAGGTGTGTTTGATGGCATGTCTAAGGTTCTGTCCTACTGGCCAGCCAGTTTATCACTATGCAGTAGTGACAAAGCAGCCAGCAAGGAGGACAACGTCCCGCAGCATGGGACAGACAAGCTATATGACATACCATTATATGTTGGCTAGCAGCAATGCCCAAAGCTCCTGAAGTAAATGATGATTTGTCTCGCTACTTGCCAGGCACAAGTACTATGTACTGCTCATATTTTACAGCCTGGACATGGTCTACTTTTTTCATTGTGGCAACTGGATTACTTAAAAAATAACCTAACATATGTTTTAAAAATGTATGTTTAATAAGCAGTATAGACAATGGATACCCTAAAAATAAAATCAAACCTATACTTTTTTTTTTAGTATCTTGATAGTCATTAAAGATGCCTATTGTTTTATTAACTTTTAGAGTTCAGCTTTACTCACATTATCTGTCTGTGGTGTAAAATTTGGAACCAAACCTAGTTCATGAATACTGCAAATTTTTTTTTTTTTCTTTTTTTATACTGGATATATTGGGATGCAATATATTTCACTAATGAAATGGTAATCGCCAAGTATCCTCTTTGCATACCATTATTAACAATAGTAACATATCTGCATTTTGGGATTGTGTGATGTAGTTTTTTTCAATAATAAACATCTGCCCATTGCGCTCTTAAAGAGTTGTTGCCTTATAAAAGCCTTTAGGGTCATATTTTAAAATGATACAACAAAATGATGATGGGCTGATCAGTCTCCATTCCCAGAATTTGAAGCAACTGATGGAAAACTGTGATTGTTGATGTGATGTGTTGTACCTCTGTACACTTGTGATAGGATAATGGTATTTTTTCCACTGTTCAACTGGAAATTGAAATATGATAATAAAATAAACTAATATAATGCTGGTTTCTTTTTTATATTACTTTTGTTATCTTTCCTGATCTGTGTAAAATAGCACTAAAGTGGACCTTCAACGTTAATTAAAACTTATTTTCCCCTGTCTTATTCCCTCTTTTTTCACATTTGGAATGATGTTCACCCACTAGATTCTGCCTTTACACACGTGCTGCAGGGCTTCGGGTCCTAGCAGAGCCCTTTGGCACATATGCACAGGCGCAGGGTTCCCACACAAGCGCTGAGAGAGAGCAGGTAAGGAACTCCCAAACCTCACCTTGTCTGTGTATATGCAGAAACTACTACAGACATGCATAGATGATCCACAGGGCTCTTCCGGAACCCAAAAGGCTAAGAAGAGCCCTTTGGCACATCTGCGCACACACCTGAATAATAAAGATGGCAGGGGGAGGCAAAACTAAATGGGACTGAAGTGCCTCATTAACTCTAAAAAAATATTTGGGATGAAAGATAATTTGCAAAGATAATGCTAAATTATAACCTAGGTAAATCCAAAATATATTTTTCAGTATACAGTATTTTGCCAAAAGCAATTTTCTCTTTCGTTCGCTGACAGACACAGCTTCAAGTCCAAGGTTTCCAAGGTTTTTATTTAAACCTGTTTACAGTTCCCAGGAAAGAAGGCAAGGTTCGACGATCTTGGATCTCAAGGCTCTGAACCACTTTGTGCAGATTCCGAAATTTTGGTTGGATTCCATCCGCACAGTAATACTTTCCTTCATCAAGGAGATCTGATGGCTTCTATCGATCTCAAGAATGCTTACCTTAATATCCCAATATGTCGGTGCATCAGCGTTTTCTTCGTTTTGCCGCGGGCGAGGAGCACTTTGTTTGTGGCGTTACCCTTTGGTCTCGCTTCAGCTCCTTGAGTGTTCACCAAGGTTTTGGCGCCAGTGTTGGCCTTGTTACTGCAGAAGGGGATCAGGGTACTGGGTTACCTGTACGATCTGCTTCTGCGTGTAGAGTCTTCCTGGGCTCTAGAAGCCGACTTGGAGGTTACAGTGCGAACTCTGTAGGAGTTCGGGTGGACACTGAATTTTCAGAAATTGGCACTGTCTCCATCCATAAAGCTGAACTACTTGGGTCTGACGCTGGACTCAGCGTCAGCCTGGGTGTTTCTTCCTCAGACAAAACTACTGAAGCCACAGGAGGCTGTTCGGCTCCAGTTGTCCAACCATCGATCATCTCTCAGGAATTGCTGGGTCTTATGGTCTGCACCTTCGAGACGGTTCCATTTGCGCAGTTCCACACCAGACCTTTGCAAAGGGAGATTCTGATCAAATGGAACAAGGATCTGCTGTCTATGGACAATCTGATTCTGTTGAGTCGGGGTTCAAGGAAGTCTCTCTCCTATGGTGGCTCCGCTCCCTGGCCCTACATCTGGGAAAATATTTTCTTTCCCTGTATTGGACTGTAATCACCACGAATGCAAGTCTGTCCGGATGGGGAGGTGTCTTGGGAGTGTGTTCAGCCCAAGGTGTCTGGACTCGGTAGGAGTCCAGGTTGCCGATTTTTAACATCCTGGAAATTCGGGCGATCAGACTTTGTCCGTCTCAATGGACATATCACCTGCAGGGATGACCTGTGCGGATACAATCGGACAATGCTGTGGCGTATGTCAATCGTCAAGGGGGCACAAAGAGTGCCCTGGCAGCCCGGGAAATGGCCGGCATCCTGAGATGGGCAGAACAATATGTTCCTGCTCTCTCTGCTGTGCACATTCTGGGGGTAGAGAATTGGCAACGGACTATCTCAGTCGGCAGACGTTGGATCCGGGAGAATGGTCTCTTCACCCGGAGGTATTTCATCAACTGTGTCTTCAGTGGGGGACCCCCGATGTGGACCTACTGATGCCGCAGATGCTCTGGTGGCCCCTTGGGGTTAGTATCGTCTGATTTACGTCTTTCCTCCAGATCAACTTCTGTTGAGCCTGCTAAGCAGACTTGAGGAAGAAGGAATTCCAGTCATTCTGGTGGCACCAGACGTACTTTACTTGGTGTGAGTCGCGGGGGTTTCTCCCCGCTCTTTTCCTGTTTCTCGCCTGTTCTCTACAATTGGGTGTAGATCAACATTTGGCTCTGGGCACCATCAAAGGCCAGATTTCTCTATCGCTCATTGACAGACGTAGTCTTCTTGATTCTCAAGAGCTGGGTTATGTTGTCTCCGCAGGAGTAGGACTAGGCAGAAAGACAAAACGTTCTGGCTCCACCTTAGGGGCAGTCCCTGAGGGTATATCCTCCCTCTCTCTGCTACAGGGAATCAGTTTTTTTCTGCCTAGTCAGGAGTAAGGACCTAAGTTCCTTGCTGGGATCTTTTGGTCCTGGCAAGACTTTTTTCTTTAGAAAAAGACATTTTTTAGGTAGTTTTTCTCCAGTGTTTTTCCTGTGAGATCTTCAAGCAAAAATGCCGGACTGGGCGACACTTGTGGTCACCCCAGCCGGCCTATGAGCGCGCGCAGACCATGGCATTGCGCTTGGTCGGCCGCGACACATTCAAGTAAGTATGCGGGGCCGGGCGACGGGCTGGATGTTGAGATCCAGTGGTCACCCCGGTTTCTGCCTACGAGCGCGTGCAGACCAGAGCTCCGTGCTGGGTCGGCCGCGACGGAGTCCCAGTGGAGGGACTGACCTTGCGAGTTAAAAGTCTCGCTTGGACGCCAGGAACCAGAGAGTCGAGGCGTTCGGAGTGGTCCACAACCCCCCACCCCGGTGGAGAGGGTATTGTGAAGAGAGGGTGCCTGTCGGTTCGGTATGGTGAGTAAACGTTCCCTTTTTTTTCTTTCCTCGTTATGAGGCAGTATGAATTATGGGCCCCTCCATATATGATCAGTATATATCTGATACTTATAAGTCCCCCTTGTAATACAGCATGTGTTTGTGGGAAGTGGACTTGGTTTGAGAGCTAACACTCTACCCAGCAGACTGTAACATTACAGCAGACATAGGAGGTATAATCCTACCTTATTTGTAGTGTATCTCCTGTAGATCCATATATCGCCTCTTAGCAGAGATGCAGGTGGATGTGCTGGGAAAACGATTTCGGCGGTCCGCCGCCATTTTGCCGTAGACCAAGTGCATGTATGTCCTCAGGTCACGCCGGCCGCCATGTTTTTGGAGTCTTATGTCTCTTCTATGGGGGCGGCCATGTTTCGTGAGCCCAGCTACCTCGTGGAGAGCTGGGAACGCCGGAAGGCGTACACAGGGGGCGGAGCCACGTCCTTCTACCTGGGAAAAAGCAACAGCTCCTTCCAGTCTGTGTAAGACAGACGCTGACTGCAGTTGGTTGGAAACTTCACTGCATTGGTTGGTGAGCCTTGGGGGTCCCTCTCTCTCTCTGTGGGATCGAGAAGCAGGTACTCTGAGGGGCGCTATTGCGCTAGGGGGAGACACACAAAAAAAAAAAAAAAAAGAAGTTTTTTTGTTTTTGCTGGCAAAGGTGTCCTGAATTAACATGGACCCTGCCACTCATGTATCTCCTCCGGATCCCCTCGAGGGGTCTGCAGGATCCTCCAGCACCCCACTGACAATTGAATCATTGTCAGCTATTATGGAAACTTTTGTGTCCCGGGTGGAAGTGGCTTGTCAGGGACAGGGCGCAAGAAAGCGACCCCCGCCTAACCCCTTATTATCTGAAACCTCGGATTCAGACTCTGAGCCTATTTCTGCAGTTGCAGGTACTTAATCTGGGATTGGTGTCTCGGGTCCTGTCTCTTCAGACAGCGAGGAGGATGTTTCGGCATCAGCCATAGCCCGAGAGGAAGCGTTGGTAAACGCACTCATTGTATCTGTTCAAGAAACCTTAAGGTTACAGGGTATTCCATCGGAAATAGCTGAAACTGAAATCCCTTTCGGGACTAAAAAACGCATCAAAGTGGCGAAGGTTTTTCCATTGCCCAAATGTTTTGGCAATCCAATCGAAGAAGAATGGCGTCTGCCAAAACGCACTTTTACTATTTCTAAACGCATTAACAGGCGTTATCCGTTTGAGGAAACCCTCATTAAGAAATGGACAGAACCACCTGTGGTGGATTCACCAATTGCTAGATTGAATAAAGCCACGGTTATTCCTCTAGAAGACGCTCCGTCTTTTAAAGATCCAGTGGATCGCAAGATAGAAGCTATGTCTCGCACCATGTTTTCCTTGATTGGATCAGCTTTCAGACCTATAATAGCTATTGGTCTGGTTTCGCAGGCTGTAACTGAATGGACCAAGTGGTTACGCCGGGACTTAGAAGAGGTCCCTCAGGCGGTATCAGATTTGTTGGAACAAATGATACAGGGGTTACAGTTTGTGTGTGATGCGGCGTTAGACGCCACTCCATTATTGGCGCGAGCATCAGTCTCAGCAGTGGTTCTCAGGCGTACACTGTGGCTAAAAGGTTGGTTAGCCGACCAAGGTTCCAAAAAAGCATTGGCTAATATCCCCTTTTTAGGAGAGCGTCTATTTGGAGCCAACTTAGATGAGATCATTAAGGATCTCACGGGTGGAAAGAGCACCTTTTTACCGCAAAATTTTAAAGGTAAAGGAACTCGTCAAAGACGAGGGCCTTCTTTTTCTGCTCACAAGAGGTTTTTTCGTCCCGCGGGTGAAAAAATTAAGTCCTCCAAAGCTCCTGCAGGAGGCGTCAGGGGTCGTTGGTCGGGCAAGCAAAAGCCCACCCCCTCCAGACCTGAAGATAAACCGTCCAAAGCCTGAAGGTGCGCCCCCACCCATAACTGGGGTGGGGGGACGTCTTCGCCGGTTCCCAGATCCATGGCTTTCCAGAATCCCGGACAAATGGGTTTGCGAAGTCATAAGGTCAGGGTACAAGTTCGAGTTTCGATCTCTCCCACCGGCGCGATTCTTCCCTTCCAATATCCGACTATCCCCGGATCGTTTAGAAGATCTGCGGAGAGCAGTCACAGATTTACTACAACAAGGAGTGGTAGTCCACGTTCCTTGGACAGAACGGTTTCAAGGGTTTTATTCAAACCTATTTACAATACCCAGGAAAGAGGGCAAAGTGCGTCCAATTCTGGACTTAAGGGCACTCAATTCTTTTGTCAACATAAGAAGATTCAGAATGGAGTCCATTCGCACAGTAGCAGCCTTCCTGCATCCAGGGGATGTCCTAGCGTCCATAGACATCAAGGACGCATATCTTCACATTCCCATTTTCGCAGGACATCAGCGGTTTCTACGCTTTTCCGTAGAAGAGAACCACTATCAGTTTGTGGCGTTACCTTTCGGTCTCGCCACGGCTCCGCGGGTCTTCACAAAGGTGTTGGCCCCAATGTTGGCACTTCTGCGCCAAAGAGGCATATCGATCCTTGGTTACCTAGACGATCTTCTGCTTCATGCAGAGTCTCCTCAGACCTTGCTACAAAACATAGAAATTACTATGATTTCTTTACAGGAATTCGGGTGGCTGGTGAACCAGCAAAAGTCATTTCTGGTTCCCACCCAGAGGCTCGAATATCTGGGTCTAATTCTAGACACAGTCAGGACAAGAGTTTTTCTTCCGGTAGGGAAACTCCGAAAGATTCAATCAGCAGTCCAGTTGTTACTGTCCAACAGCTGGTCTTCCCTTCGGACTTGCATGAGGGTTCTGGGGTTGATGGTGGCTTCGTTCGAAGCAGTCCCATTTGCCCAGTCCCATACCCGAATTCTTCAGCAAGAGATTCTTCTCAGATGGAATCGGAATCCGGAATCCCTGGACAATCCGATCCGATTGAGCAAACAGACCAGAGAGTCTCTGGTCTGGTGGCTTCGGTCTCCGATGCTCAGCCAGGGAAAGTCATTTCTGCCAATATATTGGACGATAGTGACCACGGATGCCAGTCTATCCGGATGGGGAGGAATTCTCGGTCAGTTATCTGTCCAGGGACTTTGGTCCCCGGAAGAATCCAGGTTACCGATAAATGTATTGGAACTGAGAGCGATCAGACTTTGTCTGATTCACTGGACCGAGCAGCTCCAGGGCAGTAGAGATGTATAGAACTGTTCGCCGGCGAACAGTTCCCGGCGAACTTAGCATGTTCGCGTTCGCCGCTGCCGGCGAACATATGCGATGTTCGGTCCGCCCCCCATAAGACATCATTGAGGCAAACTTTGACCCTGAACTTTACAGTCAGCAGACACATTTCCAGCCAATCAGCGTACCTCCCTCCCACACCCTCCCACCTCCTATAAATAAGCAAGGGCAGCATCCATCTTAGATCATTCTGAAGCAGTGTGTGTAGTGAGAGTAGGGAGAGCTGCTGCTGCTGCTGCTGCTGCTGCTGCTGCTGTTAAGCTAGGGACAGTTAGTCAGTGTTCCTGGTCTTGCAGTGTTCTTGGTCCACTACTGCTGTAATATCAGCACCCCAAAAAGCCCTTCTAAGGGCTGGTATTTGTGGTTTTTTTTTTTTTTTTTTTATATATATATATATATATATATATATATATATATAATACCTAGCGTCCCCAAAAGCCCTTTTAAGGGCTGGTAATTGAGTTGTTTCTTCATATATATATATATATATATATCTATATCTATCTAGTGTCCCCAAAAGCCCTTTTAAGGGCTGGTAATTGAGGATTTTTTTATTTATATATATACATATATATATATATATATATTAGTGTCCCCAAAAGCCCTTTTAAGGGCTGGTAAGGTAATAGATTTTTTTCTTATATATATATATAATCTCTATTGTACACTGCAGTTGCCTGCCCGCTGTGTGTGAGAGGCCACAGACCTACCACAGACTGTACTGTGTGCACACCACACTCATTTCGGGTGGCACAGGCACAGTACCTGGCATTTTAAAAAATATTTTTTTTTCCTCTGTCATAATTGCAGTGAGTGCTGTGTCAGGTCCACAGAGTGCACTGTACCCACTGCAGTGCACTGCCCACCACTGATATATATACGTTGGCACAGCATCTTGTTGCAATAAATTGAAAAAAAAAAATATTTTTTATTATTGCAGTTGCCTGGGCTGCCAGTGACTGTCAGGTCCACAGAGTGTACTGTGCCCACTGCAGTGCCACTGTGTGCCCACCCACCACTGATATATAAGGTGGCACAGCAGCTTGCAAAGTAAAAAAAATATATATATTTTTTTAAATTGCAGTTGCCTGGGTGCCAGTGACTGCTGTCAGGTCCACAGAGAGTGTACTGTGCCACTGCCCACCCACCACTGATATATAAGGTGGCACAGCAGCTTGCAAAGTAAAATAAAATATATTTTTTTAAAATTGCAGTTGCCTGGGTGCCAGTGACTGCTGTCAGGTCCACAGAGAGTGTACTGTGCCACTGCCCACCCACCACTGATATATAAGGTGGCACAGCAGCTTGCAAAGTAAAAAAATATATATATTTTTTTAAATTGCAGTTGCCTGGGTGCCAGTGACTGCTGTCAGGTCCACAGAGAGTGTACTGTGCCACTGCCCACCCACCACTGATATATAAAGTGGCACAGCAGCTTGCAAAGTAAAAAAATATATATATATTTTTTAAATTGCAGTTGCCTGGGTGCCAGTGACTGCTGTCAGGTCCACAGAGAGTGTACTGTGCCACTGCCCACCCACCACTGATATATAAAGTGGCACAGCAGCTTGCAAAGTAAAAAAAATATATATATATTTTTTAAATTGCAGTTGCCTGGGTGCCAGTGACTGCTGCCAGGTCCACAGAGAGTGTACTGTGCCACTGCCCACCCACCACTGATATATATGCCTGCAAGAGAAAAAGACAGCCGCAGAGAAGCCGTATTCCTGAAAATATAAGAAAAATGCTGTTTTTTAGGGGTTCTGGACATGCTACAGAGCTGAAACTTGACAGGTACACTTTTTAGACCCCCCATACACTAAATACAAAAAATGACATGCCTGCCTAAAAAAATGCCCGATAAATGCCTGCAAGAGAAAAAGACAGCCGCAGAGAAGCCGTATTCCTGAAAATATAAGAAAAATGCTGTTTTTTAGGGGTTCTGGACATGCTACAGAGCTGAAACTTGACAGGTACACTTTTTAGACCCCCCAGACACTAAATACAAAAAATGACATGCCTGCCTAAAAAAATGCCCGATAAATGCCTGCAAGAGAAAAAGCCAGCCGCAGAGAAGCCGTATTCCTGAAAATATAAGAAAAATGCTTTTTTTTAGGGGTTCTGGACATGCTACAGAGCTGAAACTTGACAGGTACACTTTTTAGACCCCCCAGACACTAAATACAAAAAATGACATGCCTGCCTAAAAAAATGCCCGATAAATGCCTGCAAGAGAAAAAGACAGCCGCAGAGAAGCCGTATTCCTGAAAATATAAGAAAAATGCTGTTTTTTAGGGGTTCTGGACATGCTACAGAGCTGAAACTTGACAGGTACACTTTTTAGACCCCCCAGACACTAAATACAAAAAATGACATGCCTGCCTAAAAAAATGCCCGATAAATGCCTGCAAGAGAAAAAGACAGCCACAGAGAAGCCGTATTCCTGAAAATATAAGAATAATGCTGTTTTTTAGGGGTTCTGGACATGCTACAGAGCTGAAACTTGACAGGTACACTTTTTAGACCCCCCAGACACTAAATACAAAAAATGACATGCCTGCCTAAAAAAATGCCCGATAAATGCCTGCAAGAGAAAAAGACAGCCGCAGAGAAGCCGTATTCCTGAAAATATAAGAAAAATGCTGTTTTTTAGGGGTTCTGGACATGCTACAGAGCTGAAACTTGACAGGTACACTTTTGTGACCCCCCAGACACTAAATACAAAAAATGACATGCCTGCCTAAAAAAATGCCCGATAAATGCCTGCAAGAGAAAAAGCCAGCCGCAGAGAAGCCGTATTCCTGAAAATATAAGAAAAATGCTGTTTTTTAGGGGTTCTGGACATGCTACAGAGCTGAAACTTGACAGGTACACTTTTGTGACCCCCCAGACACTAAATACAAAAAATGACATGCCTGCCTAAAAAAATGCCCGATAAATGCCTGCAAGAGAAAAAGCCAGCCGCAGAGAAGCCGTATTCCTGAAAATATAAGAAAAATGCTGTTTTTTAGGGGTTCTGGACATGCTACAGAGCTGAAACTTGACAGGTACACTTTTGTGACCCCCCAGACACTAAATACAAAAAATGACATGCCTGCCTAAAAAAATGCCCGATAAATGCCTGCAAGAGAAAAAGCCAGCCGCAGAGAAGCCGTATTCCTGAAAATATAAGAAAAATGCTGTTTTTTAGGGGTTCTGGACATGCTACAGAGCTGAAAATTGACAGGTACACTTTTTAGACCCCCCAGACACTAAATACAAAAAATGACATGCCTGCCTAAAAAAATGCCCGCTAAATGCCTGCAAGAGTAAAAGCCAGCCGCAGAGAAGCCATATTCCTGAAAATATAAGAAAAATGCTGTTTTTTAGGGGTTCTGGACATGCTACAGAGCTGAAACTTCACAGGTACACTTTTTAGACCCCCCAGATGCTAAATCCAAAGAAATTTTTTATTTTTATTTTTTTTTAATTTTTCCAATAATTGGCTCTCTATCAAAAAATTATAATTTTTAAGAACTTTTTTTTGCGTGATCCCTCTCCGGCATGCCACAGTCCAGGTGTTAGTCCCCTTGAAACAACTTTTCCATCACTATTGTGGCCAGAAAGAGTCCCTGTGTGTTTTAAAATTCGCCTGCCTATTGAAGTCTATGGCGGTTCGCCCGGTTCGCCGGTTCGCGAACATTTGCCGATGTTCGCCTTCGCCGTTCGCGAACCGCGAATTTTAGGTTCGCGACATCACTACAGGGCAGCCCGGTTCGGATCCAGTCGGACAATGCCACGGCCGTGGCTTATGTCAATCACCAGGGGGGCACCAAGAGTGTCAGAGCGGCCAAAGAAGTGGCTTGCATTCTTCGCTGGGCGGAACGATTTTTTCCAGCAATCTCTGCGGTGTTCATTCCGGGGGTGGAGAATTGGCAGGCAGATTATCTCAGCCGTCAGACTCTGGATCAGGGGGAATGGTCCCTCCATCCAGACGTTTTCCACCAGTTGTGCCTACGGTGGGGCACCCCGGATGTGGATCTGTTGGCATCACGATTCAACAGGAAAGTTCAGAGATTCGTGGCTCACTCCCGCGATCCTCTAGCAGAAACCGCAGACGCACTGATCGCCCCGTGGGGGCAATACCAGCTAATGTATGCCTTCCCTCCTCTCGCGTTACTGCCAAGACTTCTTCGCAGGATAGAGGAGGAAGGAATTCCAGTAATTCTGGTAGCTCCGGACTGGCCTCGTCGAGCTTGGTACGCCGACGTGGTCAGACTGGTGGTGGACGTCCCGTGGAGACTTCCTCTCAGGGAGGACCTACTGTCTCAGGGACCGATCTTCCATCCTGCTTTACGATCGCTGGCTTTAACGGCCTGGCTATTGAGACCCAGGTGCTGAAGGACAAGGGATTGTCAGCTTCAGTTATTCCTACTCTAGTTGAAGCAAGGAAAGCGACTTCCAGAAAGATTTATCATCGCACATGGAAGTCCTACATTGCATGGTGTGAACCTTTGGGGTTCCGTCCTCGGTCTTATTCGATTAGTCGAATATTAGCTTTTCTGCAACAAGGGGTTGACCAGAAACTGGCCTTGAGTACTATCAAGGGTCAGGTCTCAGCATTAGCTATCTTCTTTCAGAAGCCTTTGGCTACTCATTCCTTGGTGCGGAATTTCATCCAGGGGGTGCGACATCTGGCTCCGCCAGTGCACGCGCCGTTACCCCCCTGGGATCTTAATTTAGTGTTGTCGGTTCTTCAGAAACCTCCCTTTGAAGATATTAGGGAGATTCCTCTACCTACGTTGTCCCAGAAGGTGGCCTTCTTGGTGGCTATTACTTCTGCACGCAGGGTGTCAGAACTGGCTGCATTATCTTGTCGTTCACCATATCTGGTGGTTCATAGAGATAAGGTGGTTCTTCGTCCGAATCCATCCTTCCTACCAAAAGTGGTTTCAGAATTTCATCTGAATGAAGAAATTGTTACCTTCCCTGTGTCCTAAACCCAGTCATCCTCGGGAGTTTGCTTTACACTCCTTGGATGTGGTCCGGGCGATCAGGGTATACTTGAAAACGACAGACTCGTTTCGCAAGACGGATTCACTTTTTGTGATCCCAGATGGACCCAAAAAGGGGTTGCCTGCATCTGCCGCGACCATTTCCAGATGGATCAGACAGACGGTAGTACAGGCTTATTCTATTAAGGGTCGGGAGCCCCCGTTCCCTGTTAAGGCGCACTCCACTCGGGCACTTAGTGCGTCATGGGCCTTTCGCCATCAGGCGTCAGTGGTCCAGGTGTGCAAGGCGGCTACCTGGTCGTCGGTGCATACCTTTACAAAACATTATAAAGTTGATGTAATGGCATCGTCTGATGCCTCGTTTGGCCGCAAGGTTTTGCAGGCCGCCATTTGAGGAGACCAGTGGTCTACCTCGAGGGTTTTTTCCGTTGGAAAATTTTTCTTTAGTCTCATTCTTTGTTTATAATGAGCCTTTAAAACTTCTAGTTTGGCACCGGTTGGGCCTTCTAGATTGGATTTGATTTTGTCAATCCCACCCCTCATTTGTGGCACTGCTTCTGGATGTCCCAGCTCTTGAGAATCAAGAAGACTACGTCTGTCAATGAGCGATAGAGAAAATCGGATTTTTGTAAGATCTTACCGTAAAATCCTTTTCTCTTAAGCTCATTGACAGACGTAGTACCCGCCCCTCTATCATTGAGTTGGGTTGGGTTAAATTCTCTGTTACTGCTTTAGAACAGAACTGATTCCCTGTAGCAGAGAGAGGGAGGATATACCCTCAGGGACTGCCCCTAAGGTGGAGCCAGAACGTTTTGTCTTTCTGCCTAGTCCTACTCCTGCGGAGACAACATAACCCAGCTCTTGAGAATCAAGAAGACTACGTCTGTCAATGAGCTTAAGAGAAAAGGATTTTACGGTAAGATCTTACAAAAATCCATTTTTCCTCTTTGGCTATTTATTTCCAAAGGCCGTTAGCAGCGAAGTCCTTGGTTCACACTTTAGTGCAGGGAGTTCACCATCTGGCTCCTCCGGTGCGATCCCTGGTTACGTCCGTGGGATCTCAATTTGGTTCTGTCGGTGCTTCAAAGGCCTCCCTTTGCAAATATTCGAGA